>NW_025422734.1:0-53856 GCF_904849725.1 Hordeum vulgare subsp. vulgare | reverse complement strand
TTCCTCGATTTAATAGAAAATAGAAAGACTTCATGATGAGCAATCATCAGGTTAAGATGGATCTAAACCAATCCATTTTTTTCTATATACATACAACATGCCAACGGTTAAACAACTTATTAGAAACGCAAGACAGCCAATACGAAATGCTAGAAAAACGGCTGCGCTTAAAGGATGCCCTCAGCGTCGAGGAACATGTGCTAGGGTGTATGTGCGACTCGTTCAGATCATGACTTCAAACAAATATAAAAAAAATTTGAAGTATCCCTGATTAGTACCAATGAATAGGATATAGCTTCTCTATCCTAGATTTCTATGGTATATGGAATTTCTGGTTTCCTTTGGTGCAAATCGAATTATCTAAATTTGGAAATAAGAAGCAATTCTCCCATTGGTAGCAAATGGTTATCCATTAAGCGGAGGAAATAGTAATAAAAAGAAAAAGGCTTATGCTCTTTTATCTTATAAAGAACGGACTAACAGGGTCAGCTACTTAGCCAACTTTCATAATTAAATACCGTCACTGTATGGATAACTCTTATTGTGAAAAGAGCTATTTACTCTATAATGGATAGGTAGAGCCAAAGAATGTGAACTATACAAGTTCGTAATACTTTTTGATGAAAGAAAGGGCTCCGGTGTATAGAGAGGGCCTCACCGTTTAAAAGGGAACCATAGAAACGATGGAACCCACTATTTTTTTTAGTATTATTTAGAATGAATTTGTTATTTCGTATAGAAATAACTGAACGGAGTGGAATAAAAAATCGTGGTTGGGAAGGTTACTATAGCAAAAGCCATTGGAATTAATATTTTATATATCGGAATAATTAGTTTTGTTATTAATGAGAAAAAGGGTGGCTAAAAGAAGAGAAATCATTAGTTATTCATTAAGGTTAATTTGATTCAATGACCAGAGTTCCGCGAGGATATATAGCCCGGAGACGACGAACAAAAATGCGTTCATTTGCCTCAAACTTTAGAGGGGCTCATTTAAGACTTAATCGAATGATTACCCAACAAGTAAAAAGAGCTTTTGTTTCCTCTCATCGAGATAGAGGTAGGCAAAAGAGGGATTTTCGTCGTTTGTGGATCACTCGGATAAACGCAGCAACGCGGGTATATAAAGTATTCGATAGTTATAGTAAATTAATACACAACCTGTACAAGAAGAAATTGATTCTTAATCGTAAAATGCTTGCACAAGTAGCTGTATCAAATCCAAATAATCTTTACACGATTTCCAATAAAATAAAGATCATCAATTAAAGGTATAAATAAAGTAATATACTGGAATAATAAAAGATGAATTCCCGGAGAGGGAACTCCGGGAAGATACAATAAATTAAGATTAAGTGGTAGGAATCGACGAGCTGGATTACTTTCTTTATAATATATATAGGTCTGGCCCTTGCGAATTCGAATAAAACATCAACAATCGGAACTTAAGTTCCGGTTGTTGTTTCTTAAATTTTGGTTGTAGTTTCTTAAGTTTCGATTGGAATTGTACTTTTGCGTTAATTGAGGAATATGTCTATTTTTTCTGGGTCTAGAACCTGTAATTATTGAAATTGACTGGGCTTGAAATTGTTTTTCGTTCTCATAGTTACGAAACGGTAAAAAAGATAAAATACGAGCCTGTTTTATAGCAAGAGTAATTAATCGTTGTTGTTTCAAGGTTAATCTATTTATTCGTCTCGATAATATTTTTCCTTGTTCACTAATAAATCTATTAATTAAACTCATGTTTCTATAATCAATTCGATCTCCCGGGCCAATCCGGGGACGCCTACGAAAAGGTTGTTTAGATTTACGAAAAGGTTGTTTGAATTTACGAAAAGTTTGCTTGGATTTACGAAAGGGTTGCTTGGATTTATTAAAAGTTTGCTTGGATTTACTAAAGGGTTGCTTAGATTTAAGAAAAGGTTGTTTAGATGTATACATGATTTATTCCTTATTTAATTTAAAATTGGAAAATGCACTTCTTTATTTTATTAATTTAGGATCCAGAAGAAGTAGTTTTTCTTTGATCCATATCTTATTTGATTCATATTTATAGTATATGAATACCCTCTATACATATGAAATAATATCGACCGGAAATCAGATGAGTTGATTTGTATTTTGTATTCTATACTATGTTTTATTTATATATAAAATATGAAGTTCTTACTCTTTCTGTTGTTTGGAAAGATCGAATACACGATGTTCCTATTTCTTTATTTCGTGATGAGTCGTATGCTTGCGACAATAACGACAAAATTTTTTGAATTCTAATTGTCCGGGTGTATTGTGGCGATTCTTTTGAGTACTATATCTAGAAATCCCCGTCGATTCCTCATTGGCACCTTTTCGAACACAACTGATGCATTCCAAAATAACTCTGATTCTAACATCTTTTCCCTTGGCCATGAACCTCCTTTTCCTTTTGGATTGACTTAATTTAATTCTTCTACTTATTCTTTTATTCTTCTATTTTGAATCCGAAGAAGAAGAATAAAATTCATTAGAATAATTTTTTTTTATTCTTAAATTAAGTAATAAAAAATAGAGAAATAATTAAAGAATACAATCCTTGTCGAATTAGCAAAGATTTTGGTTCGAAATCCTTTCATTTAATTAGTCAGCCCCGCCTTTTTCTATGCTCTGATTTCTGAGGCCTGATTTAGCTTGGGTACCCCTTTAAATTGAATTTCTATTTTTAAAAATAGGGTTTACCAAATTTTTAATGACTCTGAGGTTCAACCCAATCCATCTTTTCTTTCTTTTTCCTTCCGATACTAAAAAAAGATTGAAAAGGATAAGATAAAATTTTGTCATATCACGAAGAAATCTATCCCTCCCATAGCAATAACTAGAATTAAAAAAAAGGGAATGACAAAGCATCCGGGAATAAACGATTAATTTCTATCAATAAACCTGCTAAAGCACCAAACCATAGAGTACTTAGCACGGGTGCTACAGAGAGATATGTTTTTATATCCCGCATTGAAAATCCTCCTTCCTTGTTGGAATACATATATGATCATAAACTTATGCTATATATAAACTGAACCATAATCGACGAAATTTTCCGAAATTGTCCTATCCCTAAAAAATAAAAAGATGACCCCTTCTTCCTATATATTATCAAGGAAAAGTAATCTTTCTTTTATAGGCGAAATTCTATTGGATTTTAGCTGTATATAATTCCTTAATTATATGAGACCAAAAAGAAGAAATGACACGAGGGTTCTATATATAGATAGAGAAAGAATAAGAAAATTATGATGTGGAAAAGAAGACAGGAATTGTGTACAATGGCATTGCACAACAATTTAATTTGGAAAAGGGATGTAGCGCAGCTTGGTAGCGCGTTTGTTTTGGGTACAAAATGTCACAGGTTCAAATCCTGTCATCCCTACCTATTACTTCTTTCTTCTTTATAGGCAGTAGCAACGAGATCAATTAAAGTAAAGTGGGTATAACTGGAATTTGTGGAGACTATACGTACGTGAGATACATTAGGAATAGAAAAAGATTTTCTTTTTGAATGAATGAAAGCGCTCTTAGTTCAGTTCGGTAGAACGCGGGTCTCCAAAACCCGATGTCGTAGGTTCAAATCCTACAGAGCGTGATTCCATCTATCTTATGTCGAAGCAGAGTAAAATAATTTAACAAAATTGAATTGTAACTCCAATTTGACCTCCTCCAGACCAGAGAGGAGGTCAATAAAAAAAAAAAAATGACTCAATCAAAGATCCAACTGATCCCCACGCCTGTATTGCAAATACGCAGTCACGAATAATCCCGCTAAAGTAATAGGAATTAGGCCTAAGACGATTCCAAATAGAAAAACTTCAATCATTTCGATTTGTTCGGGGGGATAAAAAAAGAGGTACGATCTATCCCTAAATAGTACTCTAAATTATCCACGAATCTCAATGACCAAGAAAAGAATTCCTAATTAGTCTGGAAAAGAGTCGTAGAATATCAGGAATCCCAAAGAAAGATTTTGCTTTTCTGAATTATTATTATTCAGTCAATTCAAATAAGACGTATCTTGTTCAAGCCAATAAATAGAGCTGGGGTTATAGTTAAAGCAGCCAGTAGAAAACCGAAATAACTAGTTAAAGTAAGCATGAAAGAGTTAAATTCCATTTATTTTTTTTTACTACACTACATATGTTGGTAAAGCATTTACCTAAGTTATGGAAAATTCATAATTCATCAGTTATTTTAGATAATACTAAAAAACAAGATAGAGTGAGATACAGAAGTGTAAAAGAAAGTGGATTCATCAGATGATACATGAGTCCCTAATTTCGAATCAAGAGATTTGTTATGGAATTTTTCAATTGAGTAAAGTAATAATATTAAGAACTAGATCATATAACCCCATTGAATGAAAAAATGAAATTGGATTTTCAGGGAAATTTCGGAATAAGAGATAAATAAACAATTGAATTTGAAAAAAAAACTTCTTTCTATTTTGGATAATTTCTTTTTCAATAGGACCCTCTTTTTGGACTGAACGATCGAATATTCCCCTATTCCTTCTTATTTTAATTTTAACTGATTGTATTCTATATGGAATAAGAGGAGAAGAAAAGCATTCCACGACCTCCCGAGGGTCTGTTAAAAAAAAAAGAAAGCTCTTCCTTGAATTTACTTTATTTTTATTCCTTTTTCGAACTCCAACCAAAGTAGATTCGAAGACGAGTCACTTCAATTATCCTTTTAAGTTCTATTCTATCTTCTGTCTTTCCCTATTTCATCTCGTAAAGTTCCACGCTCGCAGTTTGGTCAAGAAAGTTAGACCTAATCCAACAAACAAGACAAGGATTAATTACGAATTATGAAAGGATAAATTTCACATATATATACTTGTCCTTGTATTGTGTCAGTATGAGAATATCCTTCCTAAATTATTTATCCAAACCTATTGATCATTAACTTAGATTTTCCCAAGATTTTGGCTGCTATTCCGAATTACTCTATTATTCCGAAGCCAAGGAAAATAAATAGAACCTACAAAAAAGGGGTTTTCTATTGACGCCTTGAATAACATATAGCTTACCTATAGACAAAAAAAAGTAATTATGTTTCGGAACCAGGCAAAACCAGATTGCTGTGCCATAGGAAGGATAGCTATACTAATTCGGTATACTCAAAATACACCTTTGGTACAAAATTGACAATCTCACAAGGATGAAATATCAGTAATTTTCTATTTACTGGTTGATCCCATCTTTTACGGAATCAATTCCTTTTTTGAATGTACAAAAATTTTGGGAGTTCAGCATGTCTGGAAGCACGGGAGAACGTTCTTTTGCTGATATTATTACCAGTATTCGATACTGGGTTATTCATAGCATTACTATACCTTCCCTATTCATTGCGGGTTGGTTATTTGTCAGTACGGGTTTAGCTTATGACGTGTTTGGAAGTCCTAGGCCAAACGAATATTTCACGGAAAGCCGACAAGGAATTCCGTTAATAACCGACCGTTTTGATTCTTTAGAACAACTCGATGAATTTAGTAGATCCTTTTAGGAGGCCCTCAATGACCATAGATCGAACCTATCCTATTTTTACAGTGCGATGGCTGGCTATTCACGGACTAGCTGTACCTACTGTTTTTTTCTTGGGATCAATATCAGCAATGCAGTTCATCCAACGATAAACCAAATTCCAACTATAGAACTATGACACAATCAAACCCGAATGAACAAAATGTTGAATTGAATCGTACCAGTCTATACTGGGGTTTATTACTCATTTTTGTACTTGCTGTTTTATTTTCCAATTACTTCTTCAATTGAGAGAAAGAAAGAGACTAATAAGAATTCTCTTATCCCATTTGGAAAGATACCATCCTTATAACTACCCATGACTGTTTTTGTCTCTAGCATGACCAATTGATAAAATGTGGAGGAAAGTAGGGGAAATGGCCGATACTACTGGAAGAATTCCTCTTTGGCTGATAGGTACTGTAGCTGGTATTCCTGTGATTGGTTTAGTAGGTGTTTTCTTTTATGGTTCATATTCTGGATTGGGTTCATCTCTATAGTAATCGGAGGGACCAGATTGTAAACATGAAAAAGTAGGAGCTTAGCGGGTCCTTACCCCCTTTATCTGATTAGAGCGGAAAGGACCCGCGGAATTTTTACTCTTATAACGCGAATTGAATCTATTCGATTCACTCTTATGAAGCAACAAGAAAAAGAGATCACTCGAGGATCCAATATCTTATTCCACAAAGGAAGTATCCTGAAAATCCTTGATTTAGTTTCGAGTAATAAACTAATAAAACCTTAATCAAAACTATTCAACTAGCCTAAAAATAAAAAAAAAACCTTCAATGGAAGAGTTTACTTTTTTTTGCAAAATTTCTGTAAGTTTGAAGTTAAACTTAATTAAACAAGCCAAGCAATTCTATTTGCTTACAATCACAAGAAATTTGTCCCCCGCCATATTTTCTTCCCCTCTGTTTGTCCACTACCTCGGCTAAACC
Organism: Hordeum vulgare subsp. vulgare; assembly: GCF_904849725.1. Lineage (NCBI taxonomy): Eukaryota > Viridiplantae > Streptophyta > Magnoliopsida > Poales > Poaceae > Hordeum > Hordeum vulgare. The sequence goes on along the minus strand of NW_025422734.1, from coordinate 47,360 downwards.
TAAGCAAAAGAAAAAGAGGCCCAAGAGACAGACCCGAATAAAGAAGAAATAGTAAAGTAATCTTTGACGAATTAGGAAGAAAAAGGATTCTTATTTTGATACAAGAAGAATCGGCACAAGAAAAAGCCTTTTTCTTGTGCCGAATAGACGATTAAGAAGACCTGCAATCCCTCGAAAGAAATTTAAATTTTATTGTTCTCGCCTTTGCCTTGGATTCTCTTCTTTTGCATGAGATATAAATAAGGAATTCCAGACATCTCGTAAACAAAAAAAAGTCTAAACAAAAAAAGGATTTCCAAAAAAGATCATAGATAATTCTAGCAATTGCCAATAAATCGAGGCTTTTTACCAACTTGATGGTAAGAAATTCCGGGACCTAGAAATTCATTTCGTACAATTGAACCTTTTCAAACTGTTTCTTTTTGAGAACCAAAAAAACTTGTGCCAAAATAACGGATGCGAAGAAGAACAAAAGGCCTTGGACACGTAATGGATCCTGAAGCACGATTTCTGCGTCCCCCTGACCAAAACCTCCCACATTAGGATTGCTTGTTAATGGTTGATCAATCTTGATGGATTCCCCCTCTGAAACAAGAAGTTCTGGTCCGGGAGGTATAATATCAATCACTTGGCGTCCATCTGATGCATCAACTATGGATATTTCATACCCCCCTTTTTCTTTACGTAGTATTTTTCTTACTATACCTGTTGACGTAGCATTATAGACTGTATTGTTACTCTTGCTACCATCAGGATAGATCTGTCCTCTTCCTCGGTTTCCCCCTACATATATAGGATATTTTAAGAAATGAGCATCTTTCTTCGTAGCAGGATCAGGGGAAAGAATGGGAAAGACAATTTCACTATATTTCTTACCGGGAACAGGGCCTATCACAAGAATATTTTTTTTATCGGGACGATAACTCTGAAAAGCAAGATTTCCTATCTTTTCTTTTAACTCAGGGGAAATACGGTCGGGCGGCGCTAATTCAAATCCCTCGGGCAAAATAAGAACAGCACCTACATTCAACCCTCCCTTTTTTCCATTAGCAAGAACTTGTTTCAATTGCATATCATAAGGAATTCGAAGAACTGCTTCAAATACAGTATCGGGAAGCACAGCTTGGGGAACTTCAATATCGACGGGCTTGCTAGCTAAATGGCAATTGGCACATACAATTCGCCCAGTTGCTTCTCGTGGGTTTTCATAACCCTGCTGCGCAAAAATGGGATATGCATTTGAAATAGATGTCCGAGTTATTACGTATATCATGATCGATACAGAAATCGATCGAGTTATCTGTTCCTTTACCCAAGAAAAAGTATTTCTATTTTCCATGTCCAATCACAGATCCCAGAATTTCTACAATAAATTAGATAGGTAGCTAAGCTAATCTAGTTCCCTATACACGAATTTGTTGGCATTCTACTGCAACAGTTGTACTGCAATGATGAATACCTTAAAGCAGGTATAAATAGAAAGAATTTTGGTAAAATGGAAAAGGGCTTTCTTTCTAAAGAAAGATGCTAATTTGATTAATATTAATATCGGGAGATCAAATGAATTTATGCTTCACTAATTGAATGATAAATGACTACAAGCGAAGGAGATAGACGGTTTAAACAAAAAAAGACCCAAAATTTCAAACATGTATCTAGAATTACTGGAAAACTACAAACAAAAATAGTGAAAATAAGCTCATTAGGAGCCCATCCAAAATCGTTATAGACCCAACGAATTACTAGTTCCCAACCACGGGTGGAGTGAAATCCAACAAAAAAATCAGTAACTAAAAGAATAAAAAAAGCTTTTATTGAGTCATTTAAATTATAGAAGAATTCCTGAACCCAAGAATTCAAAATGACAAGTTCCTCTTTACCCAGAAAAAAAGAACCACTTAGAATAGCCAAACAGATTATATTTGTCGAGAAATGCAAAATGATATGGAGATGATCCTCATTATTTATTTTGACCCATTGTATTATTTCCTTGTGTATTCCTGTAGGAGGTTTTTGTACATGTGTCTTTAGTTTCCCTTTTATCATCTCGTCCAAGAGAGAAAGTTCTTCTAATTCTATGAATCTTTCTAGAATCCTTTTCTCTTGAATATCAGTTAAGAGAGTTTCGGATTGCCTGGTATTCCACCAATTCTTAATCCAAAGTTCCAGACATTTGTTAAATGAGGAAGAGACCCCCCAAGGCAAAAGTACGATAAATACAAGATATAGTAAAGAAGGCAATGCTTTCTTTTTTTTCATTTTTGATCTGTAAATGGAGTTGTTAATGAATATGCTTCATTCGCTGACTCTATTCCATTCCCTGACTCTATATGATGATATTTCTATTTCATGATATTTCTATTTCTTTGAAGCAAAAACTCTATAGGTTTGATACCCTGTATCTATTCTTCTTTTTTGTATATTAGTGGAATTTCAGTGCATTGGGTTCTTTCTTAGATCTAGATGGAATGAAATAGTGAAATAGAATAAAAAAAGCCCTTTCGGGTGAAAATGGAAGAGAAGAATAGTATGCAATATATCTAACTTCGACAAAAAAAATTTAAAATAATTTTATCTTATCCTCGTTTGTTCCTTCCTTTAGATAAATACTTAAAAATCCCCTTACAATAACAAATCCAATTTCGAAGGGACTTCCTCCCCATGTTGAGAAAACTTTTCTTCTTCCAATTTATCTTTTCTTCATTCAATTCAGTTCAAAAAAGATACCTCAAAATACTTCAATTGGTACGCGCAAGAAATAGGCCAATTCGGCAGCTTTTTGTTCAATTTCTCGTGGAGTAAAAAACTTATCATCAGTACGAGTCAAGGGAATGATCCCCTGGCCCCGGATTTCCATATAAAGAATACGACGAGGATAAAGACCCTCTTTAACCTGAATTCTAATTGATTGGATATCCCGCATAAGGAATCGAAGGAAGACGCGACGTTTTATTCCAGGGAATCCCCAACGAAAAATGCAAACTATTCCCTCTTTTCTATCGAATCGGTCATAACCACTACCTACATTCCACAAAATAGTACACCACAGGTAGGAGCTAATGAATAGGCCTGCGATTCCGTAGAAAGACATCACGACCCCCTGCGGAAAAAAAAGAATTTCTTGAGATGGAAGTATAGATATAATATTCTTACCAAGATAACTGGAAGTCCCAACCAATAAGAATCCTAGTGAACCTAGAAAAAGAATACAGGCCCAGAAAAAATTACTCCTTTTTCGAGAACCTTTTAGAAGTTCTACCCATATGTGTTCTGATCGCCAATTCATATTAGATATACTAAATCCAGCAGCGGTCGATTGAAATTGAGAGAATAAGCTAAATAATTTTGCCTTTACTTTTTTTGATTCTGAAATCGCCTTCAGCAACTAGTACTCCTGTGAAATAATAGGTTAGATACATTGACTTTCTATTCAAAAAATATTCGTTGATTCAATTAAAATAAATAAAAAAAAACTCGCTATACCAAGCTCTGCATATTCATGCATTTATGCTCGTAGCCTATATCTGCATCCATAGCCGTTTTTCATTTGTGTGTAGAAAGTGTGTGTAGAAAAAGTCACATACCCTACCATATTATATTACTTACACTAAAAAATACTAGACAATCTTTTTTTTTTGCACATAAAGAAATAAAGAAGTCATTGCAATTGCCGGAAATACTAAGCCTACTAAAGGCACGAAAATAGAAGGTAAGTTTAAATCCGTCATGGAATAGGTGTCTCAATTCAAATTTACTATTTCTATCTAGTCGAAAAATATCTTAAGATTCTTATGATATAATTAAGTATATCTATTATAAGGAATATTGACTATTGTATTTTTTTAGTTTGCAAAATATTCTGTAAAAAAAATGATAAGGATAATAAGAAAATTCCAAAAAAGGAGAACTAATTAAAAAGATTTTTTTTATTTTCCCATCCTCATGGCCTTTCTATCTTTCTAATCTAATTTGAAATTGGATTCAAAAGAAAGCGACTAGAATTTACTTCCTGCATACATACTTCTCTAGAAGCGCATACAATAATGCGTGGTAAAGGCAGAAAAATAGTATATTCAATCAAAATCAAAGGGCAAATTATCTTACCTACTATAGATCCCCTACTACCCTCTTAAGATCCCCTACTACCCTCTTAAGATCCCCCCTACTACCCTCTTAGACTTTTAAAGGCGATATACCACCCAAAGAAAGGGTATGAAAATGCCGGGTGGTGTTAGCTTTTCGACGAAGACCCGTCCTGTGCCGCGAAGTCCTGTTAGTAAGACCCCGCGCAATAATGGATTATAGAAGAATAGTATTCAAAATACTGCTCTGGACGCATATAGTAGCATTGCGATTCCTAATCTTTTTTATTTATGAATATGAACAGAAAAAATTCATTGTATCGTTGGGTCGGAGCGGAGGTTTGGTCCAGAAAAATTAGGAACAAAACGTCTACTCTACCACACTGAAGTCTATAGCGCTGTATTTCCACGAAAGTATAATTCTTACCATCAGGATACGCTCCTTTCAACGTCTCTCCGATGGGTCCAGGTTCTATGTCCAATCCCAAATCAAGGATTTCTCGCTCTTGATCGGAGTCATAAACTAAAACTACCTTTTTATCCTTTTTATTAAGGTTATAGAAAACTTCCTTATCTAGTTCTAGCATGTTGACTCACGATTACGCCTGTTAAAAGTTTCAAACGTCCTCTTTTTTGAAATTGAAAGAGAGTCTTATAAAAAGGTCTAACTTCCAAACTATGTCTTTTTTCATTCATTCTCCTTTAGTTTTTTTCTCTATCTAGAAGTGGAATAGAATAACCCGGTTGAAGGGTAATGATCATACGTCTGTAATGCATTGTACGGCCCAGAATAGGTCCTATTCTTCTACCTTTTCCAGGTAGTCGATGGCTATTCACAGCTACCACCTTAATCCAAAGAAGAGTTTGAACCAATGCTTTATTTCTGTCTTAGTGAATCCCGATTCGACATTAAAAGTATATTGATTCTTTCCCAATAAACGAAGACTTTTTTCTGTAAATACTGCGTATTTGATTCCATTATCATATGATACTACTATATTTTATTATTTTCTTTTTATTTCTTTATTGTATTATACCTTAATATATATATATATTCTAGATATATAGAATAGACGAATCTCGATTTGTCAAGTCTCATGATCATATCATGATCTATTTTTATTCGGCTCAATCTTTTTTATAAAAAAAAAGATTGAGCCGAGTTTAATTGCAATCAATTAGAAGAATAAAGAAGAATTACTGCATTTCATAACTTATTTTTTTCTCTTTTTATTTCGTTTATTTTTTTTTAGACCTTCTTATCGATAGTATCTACCGGCTCGAACTCGAATTTGATCGCCTTCCATACTTCACAAGCTGCGGCTAGTTCAGGACTCCATTTGCAAGCTGCTCGGATAATTTCATTACCTTCGCGAGCAAGATCACGCCCTTCGTTACGAGCTTGTACACAAGCTTCTAAAGCCACTCGATTAGCTGCTGCACCAGGTGCATTCCCCCAAGGATGTCCTAAAGTTCCTCCACCAAATTGTAATACAGAATCGTCCCCAAAGATTTCGGTCAGAGCTGGCATATGCCAAACATGAATACCACCTGAAGCTACCGGTATAACACCTGGCATGGATACCCAGTCCTGAGTGAAAAAGATACCGCGAGCACGATCTTTTTCAATAAAATCATCGCGCAATAAATCAACAAAACCTAAAGTCATTTCGCGTTCCCCTTCTAACTTACCTACTACTGTACCGGAGTGGATATGATCTCCCCCAGACATACGCAATGCTTTAGCTAATACACGGAAATGCATACCATGATTTTTCTGTCTATCAATAACTGCATGCATTGCACGGTGAATGTGAAGAAGTAAGCCATTGTCGCGGCAATAGTGAGCCAAAGTAGTATTTGCGGTGAATCCCCCGGTTAAGTAGTCATGCATTACAATAGGAACCCCTAATTCTCTCGCAAATACAGCTCTCTTAATCATTTCTTCACATGTACCCGCAGTCGCATTCAAGTAATGCCCCTTGATTTCACCGGTTTCGGCCTGTGATTTATAAATAGCTTCGGCACAAAAGACAAAACGGTCTCTCCAGCGCATAAATGGTTGTGAGTTTACGTTTTCATCATCTTTGGTAAAATCAAGTCCACCACGTAGACACTCATAACACGCTCTACCATAATTTTTTGCGGATAATCCCAATTTTGGTTTAATAGTACATCCCAATAAAGGACGGCCATACTTGTTCAACTTATCTCTTTCAACTTGGATACCATGAGGCGGGCCTTGGAAAGTTTTTGAATAAGTAGGGGGAATTCGTAGATCCTCCAAACGTAGAGCACGTAGGGCTTTGAACCCAAATACGTTACCCACAATGGAAGTAAACATGTTAGTAACGGAACCCTCCTCAAATAGGTCTAATGGATAAGCTACATAACAGATCCATTGGCTGTCTTCCCCAGCAACAGGCTCGATGTGATAGCATCGTCCTTTGTAACGATCAAGACTGGTAAGTCCATCAGTCCAAACAGTTGTCCATGTACCAGTAGAAGATTCGGCAGCTACTGCAGCCCCTGCTTCTTCGGGCGGAACCCCAGGCTGAGGACTTACTCGGAATGCTGCCAAGATATCAGTATCCTTAGTTTCATACTCTGGGGTGTAGTAAGTCAATTTATAATCTTTAACACCAGCTTGAAATCCAACACCTGCTTTAGTTTCTGTTTGTGGTGACATAAGTCCCTCCCTACAACTCTTGAATTAAGAATTCTCACAATAACAGGGTCTACTCGATGTTAATTAGGCGTAAATGAAACTTTAGCAAAAATCTCGTAAAACAAAAAGGATATTCAATTAATATAATATCAACTCATTAAAGAAAATTGAGGGCATGCTTAGGTTAATGAATATGTTTCATTCATATATAATGCGTACACCCTGTGTATGTTCTATCCTATAGGAATTCCACTATAGGAATTCGATAGGAATTGAGTTGTTGTTATGGTAAGTTAACACGGTTCGTTATTAAACCATGGATTTGATTTACCAAATCCATCATTATTGTATACTCTTTGATAGGTATAGCGCAACCCAAATTAATCCCTAATCCTTATTTTACAAGTTCTTAATAGGTCTCTTTTCTTATTTGGAATGCAAATACCTAACTAAATACTAATAAAATTCTTTGTTGACAGCAATCTATGCTTCACAGTAGTATATATTTTGTATATCGAAGTCCTAGATAGGAAAGTAGAGTAGGCACAGATCCTCCACAAAAGGCAAAATGTATATGAAAAAAAGATTGATTGAACTTTCCAACGGACTCATTCCATGAGTAAACGATTGAATGGGATTCGCTTGGGCAACGAAATCAAGTCCTGGTCCCCTTTTCTCTCTTATTGAATTAACTAATTCATTTCCTTTTTACTTTTGGATTTTTTTTGATTTGATTTGGCATTATTCAACAATAAAAAAAGAAAAATTTCGACAAATTCCTTTTTTTTAATTATGTGATAATTATGAGAACCAATCCTACTACTTCTCGTCCCGGGGTTTCCACAAGTGAAGAAAAAAGTACAGGTCGTATCGATCAAATTATTGGACCCGTGCTGGATGTCACTTTTCCCCCGGGCAAGTTACCTTATATTTATAACGCTTTAGTAGTCCAGAGTAGAGACACTGCCGATAAGCAAATTAATGTGACTTGTGAGGTACAACAATTATTAGGAAATAATCGAGTTAGAGCTGTAGCTATGAGTGCTACGGACGGGTTGATGAGAGGAATGGAAGTGATTGACACGGGAGCTCCTCTCAGTGTTCCGGTCGGTGGAGCTACTCTCGGACGAATTTTCAACGTTCTTGGGGAGCCTGTTGACAATTTGGGTCCTGTAGATAGTAGTGCAACGTTCCCTATTCATAGATCTGCGCCTGCCTTTATCGAGTTAGATACGAAATTATCCATCTTTGAAACAGGTATTAAGGTCGTCGATCTTTTAGCTCCTTATCGACGTGGAGGAAAAATAGGACTATTTGGGGGGGCTGGAGTAGGTAAAACAGTACTGATCATGGAATTAATCAATAACATTGCTAAAGCTCATGGGGGCGTATCCGTATTCGGTGGAGTAGGGGAACGGACTCGTGAAGGAAATGATCTTTATATGGAAATGAAGGAATCCGGAGTAATTAATGAAAAAAATATTGAAGAATCAAAGGTAGCTCTAGTCTATGGCCAAATGAATGAACCACCGGGAGCTCGTATGAGAGTTGGTTTAACTGCCCTAACTATGGCAGAATATTTCCGAGATGTTAATAAGCAAGACGTGCTTTTATTTATCGATAATATCTTTCGTTTTGTTCAAGCAGGATCAGAGGTATCCGCTTTATTAGGGAGAATGCCCTCCGCAGTGGGTTATCAACCTACTCTTAGTACAGAAATGGGTTCTTTGCAAGAAAGAATTGCTTCTACTAAAAAGGGATCTATAACTTCGATTCAAGCAGTTTATGTACCTGCGGACGATTTGACCGACCCTGCCCCTGCCACAACATTTGCACATTTGGATGCTACTACCGTACTTTCCAGAGGATTAGCTTCCAAGGGTATTTATCCAGCAGTAGATCCTTTAGATTCAACATCAACTATGTTACAGCCTCGGATCGTTGGCAACGAACATTATGAAACTGCGCAAAGAGTTAAGGAAACTTTACAACGTTACAAAGAACTTCAGGACATTATCGCAATTCTTGGCTTGGATGAATTATCGGAAGAGGATCGTTTAACTGTAGCAAGAGCAAGAAAAATTGAGCGTTTCTTATCACAACCGTTCTTTGTGGCAGAAGTTTTTACTGGTTCTCCAGGAAAGTATGTTGCTCTTGCGGAAACTATTAGGGGATTTCAACTAATCCTTTCCGGAGAATTAGACGGCCTACCTGAACAGGCTTTTTATTTGGTGGGTAACATCGATGAAGCTAGCACGAAAGCTATAACCTTAGAAGAGGAGAACAAATCGCAGAAATGAAATTAAATCTTTATGTACTGACTCCTAAGCGAATTATTTGGGATTGTGAAGTGAAAGAAATCATTTTATCCACGAATAGTGGCCAAATTGGCGTATTACCAAACCACGCCCCTATTAACACAGCAGTAGATATGGGTCCTTTGAGAATACGCCTCCTCAACGACCAATGGTTAACGGCGGTTCTGTGGAGCGGTTTTGCGAGAATAGTTAATAATGAGATCATCATTTTAGGAAATGATGCGGAACTGGGTAGTGATATTGATCCGGAAGAAGCTCAAAAGGCACTTGAAATAGCCGAAGCTAACTTGAGTAAAGCTGAGGGTACGAAAGATTTGGTTGAAGCGAAGCTCGCTCTCAGACGAGCTAGGATACGAATCGAGGCTGTCAATTGGATTCCCCCATCCAATTGAAGACAATCCAGTGGTTTATAGTTGATACAAAGAAAAAGGGAAGAGGGGTAGAAAAAGTTATTAGATAGCGAAGCGAAGTAAGTCCAATGCTATCTAGTAATTTTTCTACCTACTTACCTACTATTGGATTTGAACCAATGACTCCCGCCGTATGAAAGCAATACTCTAACCACTGAGTTAAGTAGGCAATTTATCACCACAAAGGAAGACCCATTACTTCGATCGATTATATATTGAATCCCTTTTCTAAGCAATACCGCTCTGTTATTGGTCTGTTATATACTAAATACTAAACTAAATACTAAACAGATACAGATCAAAGGGATATCCTCTGGCATTAGAAAATATTCATCTTGACAAGAAATTCTCTATATGTTAAGATATCTCTGATAAGGGCTATAGCTCAGTTCGGTAGAGCAACTCGTTTACACGTGCGCCAATGCTTTTCAAAGGAGCTTATTATGCAATGAACATAATCGATCTTATTGCAAAATCAATGTCTTACTTCATAGATTCGAGAGAATAGGAGAACAGTAGCCTGACAAACAGTCGGTTCAGTCCGATTCAGGTGCCAATTCAGGTGCCTAATCAAATAGAACCCTTATGGATTTGCTAGTTGATAAGGTAAATATCCAGCCCACTAAATGCTAGGCGTAATGAGGATAAGGGCCTCCAAAAAACTTCTTTTCGTTCTATGAACTTTAAGGTGTATGAAGTCTCATAGTTAACTCTTGCAGTGGAACGATAGAGACTCCATTTCACTTAGGTTGATTTAATTTAGACCAGAGGCAGACCTAAGTCAAGGTAATCCTCCTTTGAAACACTTTGGTATTGCTCCTAGATAGATCATAATACAAAAAATCAATCAGAGCACAGGGAGCCATCTCATTATCTTTCCGTAAAGAAAAACTATGGTGGACTAACTGATCTTTAAATCAGTTTATGAAAGAGCCCAATGCAAAAAAATGCATGTTGGGTCTTTGAAACAGTTCAAATCATTTCGATAATAATCCGTTTGATCTGTTTTACCGAGAAGGTCTACGGTTCGAATCCGTATAGCCCTAATATGCCCTTTTTTCTATTTTAGGATCTCTATCCTATGTTTTCTTTAGTTTAGTATAGTTTTCATTTTCGCATTAGTATTTGTTTATAGACTGGATAGGCGCCTGCGACATAGAATAGAGATAAAAGCATTACCAAAGGCTCATTCATCGAAAATCAAAATCATACAGACAGGAAAAGAAAAACGAAAAATAGAAAAAATAAAGTAAAGAGTAAATAAGAAAACAGAATATTCTGTCTCATAGTTCTGAAATAGAGTTCTTTATTTTTATTTTTATAGTATTACTTCTCATTATACTGCATAGATTAGTCCTACTATCTTAATTAGGTTCTAATTATTCTAATTAGTAGTATTCTCATTTTTATTTAATAGTCTCTTATTATTATTAAATAGTAAATAAAGGATAGAGCTATTCTTTTTTTATAGAGATTCTAGAGAAAGCGAGACAAAGTGAAACGATAAAGTTTTCTTTATAAGAATTAGATCTACATACACCATATCTAAATAGAATGGAAATCCAAAAGAAAGGGAGTTGGGATTCCATTGGATGAATCTTTAAAGAAGATGCAGCACAGAGGAAACAAAGGCTAAACTAAGCGCTTTTGTTTGAACAAAAAAGATTCTTGTTTCACCGAGGAAAAGAGAGAAGTTCTGGATAAATTGACAATGCTGAATTGAATTGACTAATTTAAGTTCCGCCTATTCCACATTAATGGGAGTACATTATGTTTCTGCTTCACGAATATGATATTTTTTGGACATTTCTAATAATAGCAAGCCTTATTCCTATTTTGGCATTTTCGATTTCAGGGCTTTTAGCCCCGGTTAGTGAAGGACCAGAGAAGCTTTCTAGTTATGAATCGGGTATAGAACCCATGGGAGGGGCTTGGGTACAATTCCGAATACGCTATTATATGTTTGCGCTCGTTTTTGTTGTTTTTGATGTGGAAACCGTCTTTCTATACCCTTGGGCAATGAGTTTCGACGTATTGGGTGTATCCGTTTTTATCGAAGCTTTGATTTTCGTGCTTATCTTAGTTGTCGGTTTAGTTTATGCATGGCGAAAAGGAGCCTTGGAATGGTCTTAACTGAATATTTAGACAAAAAAAAAGAAGGAAAAGATTCTATTGAGACAGTTATGAATTTGATTGAGTTTCCCTTACTTGACCAAACAAGTTCCAATTCTGTTATTTCAACTACACTAAATGATCTTTCGAATTGGTCAAGACTCTCCAGTTTATGGCCCCTTCTATACGGTACCAGTTGTTGTTTCATTGAATTTGCTTCATTAATAGGTTCACGATTCGATTTTGATCGTTATGGATTGGTACCAAGATCAAGTCCTAGGCAAGCAGACCTAATTTTAACAGCCGGTACGGTAACAATGAAAATGGCTCCGTCTTTAGTGAGATTATACGAGCAAATGCCTGAACCAAAATACGTCATTGCTATGGGAGCCTGTACTATTACAGGGGGAATGTTCAGTACGGATTCCTATAGTACTGTTCGGGGAGTTGATAAGTTAATTCCTGTGGATGTCTACTTGCCGGGCTGCCCTCCTAAACCGGAGGCAGTTATAGATGCCCTAACAAAACTTCGTAAGAAGATATCGCGAGAAATAGTTGAGGATCGAACTCTATCTCAAAATAAAAAAAGATGTTTTACTACCAGTCACAAGCTTTATGTTAGGCGCAGTACTCATACAGGAACTTATGAGCAAGAATTGCTCTATCAATCACCATCGACATTAGATATATCTTCTGAAACTTTTTTAAAATCCAAAAGTCCAGTACCTTCCTACAAATTAGTGAATTAGGAGGGGGGGGCTCTTTTGTGTAGAAAAAGAAAAAGCAGAGCAATCTTTCAAACTTGCATCCGAAATGGGAAATATTTATACAAAGAGGGAGAGATGAAGACAATGCAGCAGGGTTGGTTATCTAATTGGCTAGTCAAACATGAGGTGGTTCATAGATCTTTGGGCTTTGATCACCGAGGAATAGAGACTTTACAAATAAAAGCAGGGGATTGGGATTCCATTGCTGTCATTTTATATGTATATGGTTATAATTATTTACGCTCCCAATGTGCTTATGATGTAGCACCCGGTGGATCTTTAGCTAGCGTGTATCATCTTACAAGAATACAATACGGTATAGATAATCCAGAAGAAGTCTGCATAAAAGTCTTTGCCCAAAAGGATAATCCTAGAATTCCGTCTGTCTTCTGGATTTGGAGAAGTGCCGATTTTCAAGAACGCGAATCTTATGATATGGTGGGAATCTCTTATGATAATCATCCGCGCCTTAAACGTATCCTAATGCCTGAAAGTTGGATAGGCTGGCCCTTACGTAAGGACTATATAACCCCCAATTTTTATGAAATACAAGATGCTCATTGAATGATAAGAAATTCGTGCTCACTTATACAACACAACTCCAGATTTTATTCAAGTCAAGGAATATTTTTAGGTTCTTTTCCTAGATGAAACGGAATACCTATTTATAATTAATTCCTATTATACAAAAGCATTCCAGATAGACTGAGCCAAAAAAGGGTTTCATTTGGATTCCCCTATTTTGAAAATCACATATTAATTTCCTTCATATGAACAGAAAAATAGGATGACTCAAAGAAGTTCTCTACCAGGAACTTTGTATCGCGCACATGACTTAGCACAACTAGGAAAATAAGATAAGATAAAGATAAGCAAGACTAAAAAAATATTCGTCGGAATAGTGGAATACAAAATAAAGAAACGCAAAAAAATAAAGGGGAACCTAATCTCACCCCCTTCCTTATCATAAAGAAAGGGTATATTTTAAAACTTCTCTAAAAAGAAGTGCCTCTATATTTATATTATAGATTTATCCACTTAGATGAATAAATCATACTCTATCTATATTATATATTATTAATAAATATGTATCACAATCCATCTCGAGGTATTTGGATCAATACCTATTCGGTGGATCTTTTTTTTTCTCTGCCAGGAACCAGATTTGAACTGGTGACACGAGGATTTTCAGTCCTCTGCTCTACCAACTGAGCTATCCTGACCTTTTCTTGTGCATCATCCTAGTAGAGTATTTGTATCTATGTCAATTAAAAGGACTAAAAAATCAATTAAAGTATTTCAAATTCAAAATTTGAAAGGGGGGGGGTAGCCCTATGCATTGTGCATGGTTTACTTAAATAATACTTAAAAATAGAGTGAATAACCAAGATTTCTTGCCGATACTCTAATAAAAAAGAAATCTATTCAATGAATAGGATAAGATCCATTGAGTTCTCTTCGCATTCCTTTCCTTTGTGAAAGAGTAGAATGAGAAAGCTAATGAATCTTAAACCCATTGATAAAAAGAAAAAAAAAGAGGATTTGGGGATAGAGGGACTTGAACCCTCACAACTTAAAAAGTCGACGGATTTTCCTTTTACTAGAAATTTCATTGTTGTCAGTATTGACATGTAGAATGGGACTCTCTCTTTGTCCTCGTCCGATTAATCCACTTTCTTTTTAAAAGTTCTCAAAACTTTGAATTTGAATTGAAGAATTTGATTATTCAATATTCGAATGGAGTGGATTCACAATAATTCAAAATAAAATTATGATATGAGTTTTTTATTTCATAATCATTTCGAATTTTATTTTGAAATTTTAAAAAAGATAAAGAACCTATATTATAATATGAGTTCTGTGATTAATCGTTTGCTATGTCAGTATCTATACGTGTTTATTAAATGTATAAAGTATAAAACCCCTCTTTCTCTAATTTAGAATTAGAAGGAATTCCACTAACAACACAACGTAATTAACTCGATTCGTTAGAACAGCTTCCATTGAGTCTCTGCACCTATCCTTTTCCTTTGTATTCTAGTTCGAGAATCCCTTCTCAAAACACGGATTTGGCTCAGGATTGCCCTTTTTTAATTCCAGGGTTTCTCTGAATTTGGAAGTTACCACTTAGCAGGTTTCCATACCAAGGCTCAATACAATCAAGTCCGTAGCGTCTACCGATTTCGCCATATCCCCACTTCCCTCTTCTTTGAGACCAGGATTCCTTGTGTAATTTCATCCATCTCTTAGTTTTTTTTTTGAATCATTGAGTTCATCACTCAACGTAGTCTAGCAGTTCAGTTCGACTCTATTTGAGAGACCCCGCTTGCTTATTGCAATTCTGAATTACATTGATTCTATCCTTGATGTATTTGCAATTCAATCCGAATCAATATATCCAAAACTTTTTATCTCCCCCACCTCCCGTCTTACTTTTTTATAGTATTCGAAATTATACTATAACGCTGGATATTTATTCTTTTTTTCTAATCAGAATTATCAATTTTATTTACTCTGACTTTATGTTCCCCTTAGTGAAATATTAATCCTCAAATTATTAACAAATAATAAAGTCTATAATGATCGAATGAAAATACCCATAAAGTCTATAATTTTCTTTTTAAATATCCTATAGTTAAGCATATCAAGCTAACTTTATCTTTAAGAAGTTTTAGTATTTTTTTATTTAGTATTTTTTTATAAGTAGAACTTCAAATTTAGAACTAGTTAATAGCTAAGAGTAATAACTAATATCTGAGATTTTACGGATTTCCTATACTATACCTATTTCTATTTGTTACACTATTTCCGTTATGTAAGCCCACTTAGCTCAGAGGTTAGAGCATCGCATTTGTAATGCGAGGGTCATCGGTTCAAATCCGATAGTCGGCTTTTTTTTTCTCTATCGATGTTCTACGAACAAGAATCTCTTTTTTTCCGAATTAAATGGAGAATCCAGGATCTTTTATGTTTTTTACCTTACTATTTTGCTAGATACAAAACAATAAAATAAATAATATATATACAAAAAATACAAAAAATACAGATTTTGATGAAATTCCATTTTTTGTGGTACTTTAGTTGATTTTACTCTGTTTATCCTGTAGTTTAATTCAGTTTTAATTTCGATGTATTCTGTAATGTAAATACAATGAAATTAATTGTGTAAAATGAAATTTCAATAAAAAAAAGGAGTCTTCATGTCCCGTTATCGAGGACCTCGTTTAAAAAAAATACGCCGTTTGGGAGCTTTACCAGGACTCACTAGAAAAACACCTAAATCCGGAAGTAATCTTAAAAAAAAATTCAATTCTGGGAAAAAGGAGCAATATCGTATTCGTCTTCAAGAAAAACAGAAATTGCGTTTTCATTATGGTCTGACAGAACGACAATTACTTAGATATGTACATATCGCTGGAAAAGCAAAAAGGTCAACAGGCCAGGTTTTACTACAATTACTTGAAATGCGTTTGGATAATATCCTTTTTCGATTGGGTATGGCTTCAACCATTCCTGGGGCCCGCCAATTAGTCAACCATAGACATATTTTAGTTAATGGCCGTATAGTCAATATACCAAGTTTTCGTTGCAAACCCCGAGATATTATTACTACGAAAGATAACCAAAGATCAAAAGGTCTGGTTCAAAATTATATTGCTTCATCGGACCCGGGGAAATTGCCAAGCCATTTGACGATTGACACATTGGAATATAAAGGACTAGTAAATAAAATCCTAGATAGGAAGTGGGTCGGTCTCAAAATAAATGAGTTGTTAGTTGTAGAATATTACTCTCGTCAGACTTGAACTTAATGAAAAAAGGAAAGGTTCATAGAATTTTCTTCCCCTTCCCCTTTCCCCGAACTAAATAGCCCTAAGACCATTACCATTAATTCGTATTTTCCCATCAACTAGCTAAAATTGATTAACCCTAGGATTAGGATCCTTTTTGCTTTTTTCCTCTATGTTTACATACCACAGTAATTTGCTATAGAGAATTTTTAATTTCTATTAAATAAAAATAAGATAATATAAGATATTATTACTGGAATAAATTGCTATTTGATTTGATACATTGTGATCCTTAACGTTGATGAATTAAGAAAAACGGAAAGAGAGGGATTCGAACCCTCGGTAAACAAAAGTCTACATAGCAGTTCCAATGCTACGCCTTGAACCGCTCGGCCATCTTTCCTACATAACTTATTATGGAAAATAAACTGAGTGAATAGCGAGTTTTCTTATTCCTGCAGTACAGGTACAACCGCAACCGCTCGGGGGTTCCCTAGTTCTATTGGAAAAATTCCTTTTGATCTAGGTGGAAGGATACAGGATTTTTTACTAGAAATTGCGCTCGCTATAAAATAAAAGTTTTAATTTAGGTTTTCCCGCAACTAAAGAAAAAGAGAATGCAAGAATTCTTCTTATTGCATAATAAAATAAAGAAACCTTAGAATTCCGTTTGCATAAGATACGCTACACCATTGAAATCAAAAATAGAGTATGAGACAATTAATAACTTTGAAAACACGAAATAGTTGATGACATAAGTTGTTGTTCAGAAATAGGAAAGTGGAATGAAATCCAGTCTTAGTCAAATATTGCATATCTCTTCGTGTCCAAGCAGAAGGAAAAGGATACAATTTGAGCTGAGCGGAAAATCCATATCTCTCTTATCCATTTAAAACATATGGATTTAGAGCATATGGATCAATCTATTTATAATTATAAGAATCGAATGTGTTTGTTTTTATGTTATTTTGTGAAGGAATGAAAACAATTCTATATAGAATGGCTTGGGAATTATGCCTAGATCCCGTGTAAATGGAAATTTCATTGATAAGACCTTCTCAATTATAGCCAATATTTTATTGCGAATAATTCCGACAACCTCAGGAGAAAAAAAGGCATTTACTTATTATAGAGATGGTGCGATTTGACTCTTTTTTTTTTTGCTTTTTTTTAGACCTACCTATACCTCAGTCTTAGGAAAAAGAAAAGGGGTTGGCATAGAGAGAACCAAATTTGTAAAGCAAGCAAACCCACGCTTCGGGAAGGTGAGGCGAACTAACAATTCCTTCCGTCGTGTATCCTCGATTGATGCGGCTTCAGATACTTCAATTGTAGATTTGAGTATTGAGCGAAAGGTTACACCTACAGGATATGGTATGGTATGGATTACAGGCCACTCTATTAGTATCCGTAGGCAGCATAGGGGAGAAAAGCACTACACCTAGAAATAGGAATCAACAAGAGAAAAACTTTGGTAGAAATTACCCCTTTCCTGATCGGTATCAGGGCTGGGAAGAATGGTTGGGATAACAAACAACCATCAGGTTTGTACTTTGGATACCCCTATAACCATCAAAGATCGTTGAAGTAGCTAATTCCTCTAAATAGGAGGCGTTGAGAACAAAGAAATTATTGGAGCTATCGTTTTCCTCTAGCATTAATAGAATTCATTGGTGTTAAGAAAAACCTCTTGTGGGAAGGTTGGCTAGAGATTTCTTGGAAAAATACCAGCCCCTTTCGGTTCATAATGAGACGGGACTAATTCTATTTTGATTCTATAGATTAAGATTATTTCGCTTAGTACTATTATGTACAGAAGGGAGGAGCCGTATGAGATGAAAACCTCATGTACGGTTTTGGAACGGAGATTTTTTGAATAGAATGAACGACCGTAACGGATGTTGGCTCAATCCGAAGGAAATTATGCGGAAGCTTTGCAAAATTATTATGAAGCTACGCGACTAGAAATCGATCCCTATGATCGAAGTTATATACTCTATAACATAGGCCTTATACACACAAGCAATGGAGAGCATACAAAGGCTTTGGAATATTATTTCCGGGCACTAGAACGAAACCCCTTCTTACCGCAAGCTTTTAATAATATGGCCGTGATCTGTCATTACGTGCGACTATCTCCACTATAGAAAGACAAAAAAAGAGAGGATCAAATTTTCTAGTAAATACTGGAAAAAAGGGCTTTCTACATAGGGATCGTAAAAACAACGATTTTTCCCTATCAGCTGTAGGAAGGAAGGACACTTCACGAGAATCAAAAAACGAAGAAAGTATGGCCTATACTACTACTCTATGGATAAAGTTTCTCAAATTGATAGAGAAAGCACCGTAAAGATCAATTAGTGAGCGACTGGGTCGATACAACTAAAAAAAACTGCTTACTTATCCCATGATATGGGGCAAAATTTAGGAATCCGCTTATGTAATAGAGCCGATCCACTAAGGGATTAAGCAGCGGTGTAGTATCAGATCCCAAAGATAGTAAGTTCTTTTTTCTTTCTTATGGAAAAAAGTCTTTTTCAAGGATTCTATAGAGATTTCATATATGAAACCGGGATAGTTACCTTTCAGAAAATTTGAACGAAGGCTCTATATCTATCTATGCTTCATTCTTCTGAAGGTGGGAAAAAAGATCAAACTAATTATTGAGAAAAATTAGGGTTTGAAACTTAGGTAATTAATTTCTTCTGCTTAACACAAGAACAAATTGGATCGATTTTTGATAAATCGAATTCAGTTAAGATAGGGGAAATTAAGATAGCAATTTCTGAGCCGTATGAGGTAGGAAACTCTCAAGTACGGTTCTAAGGGAAGGAACTGCCTATTCCGACCGAGGAGAACAGGCCATTCTAGAGGGTGATTCGGAAATTGCGGAAGCTTGGTTTGATCAAGCTGCTGAATATTGGAAACAAGCTATAGCGCTTACTCCGGGAAATTATATTGAAGCACAAAACTGGTTGAAGATTACGAAGCGCTTTGAATTTGAATAAGACCATGCTCCTTTTTTTTCCTAAAATGGATGGTTTGGTTGTTGATCCATTAATCAAATAAATTAGGTCGTAAGATCGAATCAAGAATTTCATTATATCCATTTCTTATACCTTCTATTTTATAAGATATTTCATAAGAATAAACCATAGGGATAGGGTCTAGAATAGAAGTAATAAAGTGAATAAAAAAAAGGGGGCCAATCTAAATATTGCTAATATATTAGAACCATCTTATTAATAATTCTAATGAGTTATCTTGGAATTTAGAATCAAATAAAAAATAAAAAACCCTATATTATGCTCAAGGAAAGTAGATATAGATAGGAGCTTATGCCCTAAAAAAAAATACACTAGTTTCTTAAATTTAAAATAAAAAAGATTTTTTCTTACGCCGAGAAATATTTGTTTTTTCAAGATAAACAATGTCCGTTAGGCACCTAACCTTTATGTCATAATAGATCCGAACACTTGCCTCGGATTGACTTTAATATATAATTGCTCCAGTGAATAACTAAAAAAAAAGAAGGGTGGTAGTATAGTAAAGAAAAGAACTAATCACAATATCTATCTTTCAAAATCTATCTTTCAAAATCTATCTTTCAAAGATTCACTAAAAAAAAAGACAGTTGGCGGGTCTCTTTGTATGTCTTGTCCGGAAAGAGGAGGAGTTAATGATTATTCGTTCGCCGGAACCAGAAGTAAAAATTGTTGTGGATAGGGATCCTGTAAAAACATCTTTTGAGGAATGGGCGAGACCCGGCCATTTCTCAAGAACACTAGCTAAGGGCCCTGATACTACCACTTGGATCTGGAACCTACATGCTGATGCTCACGATTTCGATAGTCATACTGGTGATTTGGAGGAGATTTCTAGAAAAGTTTTTAGTGCTCATTTCGGGCAACTTTCCATTATCTTTCTTTGGTTGAGTGGCATGTACTTTCATGGTGCCCGTTTTTCCAATTATGAAGCATGGCTAAGTGATCCTACTCACATTGGACCCAGTGCTCAGGTAGTTTGGCCTATAGTAGGGCAAGAAATATTGAATGGTGATGTAGGTGGGGGTTTCCGAGGAATCCAAATAACCTCTGGTTTTTTTCAGCTTTGGCGAGCATCTGGAATAACTAGTGAATTACAACTCTATTGTACTGCAATTGGTGCATTGGTTTTTGCAGCGTTAATGCTTTTTGCTGGTTGGTTCCATTATCACAAAGCCGCTCCCAAATTGGCCTGGTTCCAAGATGTAGAATCCATGTTGAATCACCACTTAGCGGGATTATTAGGACTTGGGTCTCTTTCTTGGGCGGGACACCAAATTCATGTATCTTTACCAATTAACCAATTTCTTGACGCTGGGGTGGATCCTAAAGAGATACCACTTCCTCATGAATTTATCTTGAATCGGGACCTTTTGGCTCAACTTTATCCTAGTTTTGCCGAAGGAGCAACCCCTTTTTTCACTTTAAATTGGTCCAAATACGCAGAATTTCTGACTTTTCGTGGAGGACTAGATCCAGTAACCGGTGGTCTCTGGCTGACCGATATTGCACACCATCATTTAGCTATTGCTATTCTTTTCCTAATCGCAGGTCATATGTATAGGACCAACTGGGGTATTGGCCATGGACTTAAAGATATTTTGGAGGCTCACAAGGGCCCATTTACAGGACAAGGCCATAAGGGTCTTTATGAAATCTTAACAACGTCATGGCATGCTCAATTATCTCTTAACCTAGCTATGCTAGGCTCTACAACCATTGTTGTAGCTCATCATATGTATTCTATGCCTCCCTATCCATACCTAGCTACTGACTATGGTACACAACTTTCCTTGTTCACACACCACATGTGGATTGGCGGATTTCTAATAGTCGGTGCTGCTGCACATGCAGCAATTTTTATGGTAAGAGACTATGATCCAACTACTCGATACAACGATCTATTAGATCGCGTCCTTAGACACCGCGATGCAATCATATCCCACCTTAACTGGGTATGTATATTTCTAGGTTTTCACAGTTTTGGCTTGTACATTCATAATGATACCATGAGTGCTTTAGGCCGTCCACAAGATATGTTTTCGGATACCGCCATACAATTACAACCTATCTTTGCTCAATGGGTACAAAATATCCATGCTACTGCGCCTGGCGTAACAGCTCCTGGTGCAACAACAAGTACTAGCTTAACGTGGGGAGGCGGCGAGTTAGTAGCAGTAGGTGGCAAAGTGGCTTTGTTACCGATTCCATTAGGAACCGCAGATTTTTTAGTCCATCACATTCATGCATTTACCATACATGTGACTGTATTAATACTTTTGAAAGGTGTTTTATTTGCTCGGAGTTCCCGTTTGATACCCGATAAAGCAAATCTAGGTTTTCGCTTTCCTTGCGATGGGCCTGGCCGAGGGGGAACATGTCAAGTATCTGCTTGGGATCATGTTTTCTTAGGTTTATTCTGGATGTACAATGCAATTTCGGTAGTCATTTTCCATTTCAGTTGGAAAATGCAGTCGGATGTTTGGGGTACCATAAGTGATCAAGGGGTGGTAACTCATATTACAGGGGGAAACTTTGCACAGAGTTCCATTACGATTAATGGGTGGCTTCGAGATTTCTTGTGGGCACAGGCATCGCAAGTCATTCAGTCTTATGGTTCTTCATTATCTGCATATGGTCTTTTTTTCTTAGGTGCTCATTTTGTCTGGGCCTTCAGTTTAATGTTTTTATTCAGCGGCCGTGGTTATTGGCAAGAACTCATTGAATCTATCGTTTGGGCTCATAACAAATTAAAAGTTGCTCCTGCTACTCAGCCTAGAGCCTTGAGCATTATACAAGGACGTGCTGTAGGAGTAACCCATTACCTTCTGGGTGGAATTGCCACGACATGGGCATTCTTCTTAGCGAGAATTATTGCAGTAGGATAGTGGCTAGGAGGATTTGAAAGGCATTATGGAATTAAGATTTCCCAGGTTTAGCCAAGGCTTAGCTCAGGACCCCACTACTCGTCGTATTTGGTTTGGTATTGCTACCGCACATGATTTCGAAAGTCATGATGATATTACTGAAGAACGTCTTTATCAGAACATTTTTGCTTCTCACTTTGGGCAATTAGCAATAATCTTTCTATGGACGTCCGGAAATCTGTTTCATGTAGCTTGGCAAGGAAATTTTGAATCATGGATACAGGATCCTTTACACGTAAGACCTATTGCTCATGCGATTTGGGATCCTCATTTTGGTCAACCCGCTGTGGAAGCCTTTACTCGAGGAGGTGCTGCTGGTCCAGTGAATATTGCTTATTCTGGGGTTTATCAGTGGTGGTATACAATAGGATTACGCACCAATGAAGATCTTTATACTGGAGCTCTTTTTCTATTATTTCTTTCTACGCTGTCCTTAATAGCGAGTTGGTTACATCTACAACCCAAATGGAAACCAAGCCTTTCGTGGTTCAAAAACGCGGAATCTCGTCTCAATCATCATTTGTCAGGACTTTTCGGGGTAAGTTCTTTGGCTTGGACAGGACATTTAGTTCATGTTGCTATTCCCGCATCCAGGGGGGAGTACGTTCGATGGAATAATTTCTTAGATGTATTACCCTATCCCCAGGGGTTGGGACCCCTTTTGACGGGTCAGTGGAATCTTTATGCCCAAAACCCTGATTCGAGTAATCATTTATTTGGTACCGCTCAAGGAGCGGGAACTGCCATTCTAACTCTTCTTGGGGGATTCCATCCACAAACACAAAGTTTGTGGCTGACTGATATGGCTCACCATCATTTAGCTATTGCATTTATTTTTCTCATTGCCGGTCACATGTATCGAACTAACTTCGGAATTGGGCACAGTATTAAAGATCTTTTAGAAGCGCATACTCCTCCGGGGGGTCGATTAGGGCGTGGGCATAAGGGCCTTTATGACACAATCAACAATTCGATTCATTTTCAGTTAGGTCTTGCTCTAGCTTCTTTAGGGGTTATTACTTCCTTAGTAGCTCAACATATGTACTCTTTACCTCCTTATGCATTCATAGCACAAGACTTTACTACTCAAGCTGCTTTATATACTCATCACCAATATATTGCGGGGTTCATCATGACAGGGGCTTTTGCTCATGGAGCTATTTTTTTCATTAGGGATTACAATCCGGAACAGAATGAGGATAATGTATTGGCAAGAATGTTAGACCATAAAGAAGCTATCATATCTCATTTAAGTTGGGCTAGCCTCTTTCTAGGATTCCATACCTTGGGCCTTTATGTTCATAACGACGTCATGCTTGCTTTTGGTACTCCAGAAAAGCAAATCTTGATCGAACCTATATTTGCCCAATGGATACAATCTGCTCATGGCAAGACGACATATGGGTTCGATATACTCTTATCTTCAACGAATGGCCCCGCTTTCAATGCGGGTCGAAGCCTATGGTTGCCCGGATGGTTGAATGCTGTTAATGAGAATAGTAATTCGCTTTTCTTAACAATAGGACCTGGGGATTTCTTGGTTCATCATGCTATTGCTCTAGGTTTGCATACAACTACATTGATTTTAGTAAAGGGCGCTTTAGACGCACGCGGTTCCAAATTAATGCCGGATAAAAAGGATTTTGGGTATAGTTTTCCTTGTGACGGCCCAGGGCGCGGCGGTACTTGTGATATTTCTGCTTGGGACGCATTTTATTTGGCAGTTTTCTGGATGTTAAATACCATTGGGTGGGTTACTTTTTATTGGCATTGGAAACATATCACATTATGGCAGGGCAACGTTTCACAATTTAATGAATCCTCCACTTATTTGATGGGATGGTTAAGAGATTACCTATGGTTAAACTCTTCACAACTTATCAATGGATATAATCCTTTTGGGATGAATAGTTTATCGGTATGGGCTTGGATGTTCTTATTTGGACATCTTGTTTGGGCTACTGGATTTATGTTCTTAATTTCTTGGCGGGGGTATTGGCAGGAATTAATTGAGACTTTAGCATGGGCTCATGAACGCACACCTTTAGCTAATTTAATTCGCTGGAGAGATAAGCCTGTGGCTCTTTCCATTGTGCAAGCAAGATTGGTTGGATTAGCTCACTTTTCCGTGGGTTATATATTCACTTATGCAGCTTTCTTGATTGCCTCAACATCAGGCAAGTTTGGTTAATTTAGTTTGTTTTTTTGTACTGTATCAGCACCTAGTTCATTACTCTTGATAGAGAGGGAGGATCCGCCTTCTTAAATTTCTTTTTCTATTTATTTTTCCATCTAGGATTAGAACCGTATACTTGATAATAATAGCAACGGCACATTATGGCAAAAAAGAGTTTGATTCAGAGGGAGAAGAAGCGGCAGAAATTAGAACAGAAATATCATTTGATTCGTCAATCTTTAAAAAAAAAGATAAGAAGCAAAGTTTCTCCCTTGAGTTTGAGTGAAAAAACGAAAATGCGAGAAAAATTGCAATCCCTACCGCGTAATAGTGCACCTACACGCCTTCATCGACGTTGTTTTTTGACCGGAAGACCTAGAGCTAACTATCGACATTTTGGGCTATCCGGACACGTACTTCGAGAAATGGTTTATGAATGTTTATTACCGGGTGCAACAAGATCCAGTTGGTAAGGATAAAATACCCTTTCGTATTTGTATGGATTTCTGGAATTGATAATCATAGAGGAGCCCTCTTTACCATTCTGTATAAATGGACTATTCTATTTGTATAGATATGGTAGAGGGACGTATCGAACCCTCTTTTATCCACTAGTTACCCCTCTTTAGTTTAAGAGTATAGAGCAGTTTGGTAGCTCATAAGTCTCATAACCTTGGGGTTGCGGGTTCGATTCCCACTACCGGCCCCATACTCCTTCTTTAATGATATATGCATGATATATACATCATCCATTTGTATCTGGATTTTTTGATTTCCTAAAAGAGTTTTGGTCTAACAGTTTTTTCTCGGAAGAAGACAACAAATAAAAGAAAGAATAAAAGAAAGAATAAAATACGAAAGAAAAGCGTCCATTGTCTAATGGATAGGACAGAGGTCTTCTAAACCTTTGGTATAGGTTCAAATCCTATTGGACGCAATCTTATTTCTATCTATTCTTTAAATAACTATACTAAACTAAAAACAAAGAAAACTTTTTTGCATGATTCAAATAACAAGAGTAGACATGCAAAATAACAAGAGTAGATATGCCAAATTTATTTGTTACTGAAGGGAAAACCGTTCCAGCTGTTCCTGAATAGCTTCCTTCAAAAGGATTTCCGCTTGCTCGGTGAATGTCTTGCTAGAAGATATAATTTCTTGGAATTGAGGTTTAGTATCTTTTAGGTGTTTACGTAACTCATCCAGAAATTTATTTACCTGTTCGATTTCTAACGAATCAAGATATCCTCTTGTTCCGGTATAAATAGTAGCTATCTGCTCTTCCACTGGGAGAGGATTTGCCTGGGATTGTTTAAGCAATTCCCTTAATCGTCGACCCCTTGCCAATTGATTCTGACTTGTTTTATCGAGAGCAGAGGCGAATTGTGCAAAGGCTTGTAACTCTGCGAATTGAGCTAGTTCCAATTTTGATTTGCCAGCTACTTGTTTCATGGCTTTAATTTGAGCCGCGGATCCTACTCTGGAAACAGAAATACCCACATTAATAGCGGGTCGAATTCCGGCATTGAATAGATCCGCCGATAAGAATATTTGTCCATCTGTAATGGAGATTACATTAGTAGGAATATAGGCGGAAACGTCTCCAGATTGAGTCTCAACTATTGGTAAAGCGGTCATACTTCCTTCGCCTAAAAGAGAATTTAATTTAGCGGCTCTTTCTAAAAGGCGTGAATGCAAATAAAAAACATCCCCTGGATAAGCCTCACGGCCGGGAGGTCTTCTTAATAGAAGGGACATTTGGCGATAAGCTTGTGCCTGTTTGGAGAGATCATCATAAATTATTAAAGTATGCCGTTCGCGGTACATAAAATACTCAGCCAGGGCTGCTCCCGTATAAGGAGCGAGGTATTGTAATGTAGCAGGTGAATCCGCCATTTCAGCTACTACAATAGTGTATTCCATGGCCCCCTCCTCATGGAAAGTAGTTACTACTTGAGCTACGGAGGATGCTCTTTGACCGATAGCTACATAAACACATATTACACCTTGCCCTTTTTGATTGAGAATTGTATCTGTAGCTACTGCTGTTTTGCCAGTCTGTCTGTCCCCAATAATTAACTCTCGCTGACCGCGCCCTATAGGAATCATCGAATCGATAGCAATAAGCCCTGTTTGAAGAGGTTCGTATACGGAACGCCTGGAAATTATACTTGGAGCAGGAGATTCAATTAAGCGAGATTCGGAAGCTATAATTTCGCCTTTCCCATCAATAGGTTTAGCCAGAGCATTTACAACACGACCCAAGTAAGCCTCACTCACGGGTATCTGAGCAATTCTTCCTGTTGCTTTTACAAAACTGCCCTCTTGTATCATCAACCCATCGCCCATTAATACAATCCCAACATTTTTGGATTCCAAATTCAGAGCAATACCCCTAGTACCTTCTGCAAATTGGACTAATTCACCCGACATTATTTCACCAAGACCTATAATACGAGCAATCCCATCCCCCACTTGAACTACGCGACCTATATTCTCAATCCCTACTTTCCTATTATATTGTTCAATACGTTCGCGGAGAATTTTATGAATTTCGTCGACTCGAAGGGTTGCCATTAGTGTTTCTTGACTCTTTTTTCGAAAGCAAGGGGAAAAATAATGCCTAAATTCTAAACGAAAGTAGAAGTTCAAGGCCTAATTAATTTAATTATCTCTTCCATTCCAGGGACCCGAGAATGCCAATATTAGCACGAATCGTACGGAAATGTAACTCGGTATTCAAACAACTATTCAGAGTTCCTAGAGCTCCTTGTACGGCCTGTTGGAAAACCCGCTGTCGGACCTGATTCATTGCCCTTTGTTTTTCAAAATAAAGGGTTTCGTTTTTAGACTTTTCTAATTGTTCCAAACTAATAGAAGTAGCATTAATCAAATTTGCTTTTTCTCGTTCTATCTCAGAGTATCCATTCATTCGATACTCATCCGCTTCTAGTTCGACTTTCTGTAATCGAATCCGAGCTTTTTCGAGTTGCTCAATGGTCCCTCTACGCAATTCTTCTGAATTTCGAATAGTACTCAAGATCCTCTGTTTTCGATTATCTAATAAATCTTTTAATGAAAGTAGATTATTTTGTAAGTTTACAACTTTTATGATCTCTTCCCGAACCAAACATGAATCTTTCGATTCATTTGGCTCTCACGCTCCTTTTTTTCTTTTTTTGCTATAGCAATTTCCATATCTTTTTTTAAGTATAAGTAATGAGCCTATCCTCTATCTTATTTTTTATGTTTATATTTCAATATACCGAAACCTATATAAGACTAGATAAATATTAAGAGGACTCTTCCGCCTAGATAAAAATATATCATGGTCAGCAAAGTTGTTTCTTTATTTATATTTGCCCTTTAGTTAATAATTTCAATTTCATTAAGAAAAACTAACTAAATAAATGGAAAATGAAAATTAATAGAATTCTTTTTTTTTTTTCTTCAAATCCAAAAAATTTCTCTTTTTTATACATAGGTCGTCGATTCGGCATTGGTTAAAAAAGGGCAGGGTGCCCCTTCTTTTTTTTTCTAGTAAATAGTTCAAACCATTTTATCGATATGAGTGTTCTATATCAGATAAATTTTACATTAGCTATTTCCCGTTTAAATTCGGTACTAATACTAATATAGTTGTAGAAAGAGTACCTCTTTTTGCCTGGACTTCAAGCAGTTTAGCTTTAACCGTGTTAATGGTCTCACATTCTTGGTTTATAGAGAATCAAAATTGATTTACCAATGAGTCGCGAAATGCTATGGTTCTTCCATATGATTTCTGAATTTATTCAGAAGTAATTCGTCGAGATCGTGCACCCTTTTCTTATTTATCCGAAAAATACTAAAAAATATTCTAAAGTGCAGCCGGATAGATCCAATCTATTCTTGAAATAGACAACTCGCACACACTCCCTTTCCAAAAAAAATCAAAACACCAACCACTACAGTTAGATTTATTAGATTTGTTGCTAAAATATCGGTATTAAGCCCGAAACTGCCAGCGGATGGCCAGTGAGCTAAAAAAACGAAAGAATGGGTTACATTTTTCATATGCTCTCCTCTTATAGATAGGACGAACAAAGAACAAAGTTTTTCGATCACTTACTTCGCTCGCCCTTTTTTGATCGGTTTTTTTAATGCAAATAGATTCAATCTAGTAATTTCTTTTAGATTAAGTCTTAGGTCTTGTTTGACCGGTGAAAGGCTTCCTTTGTTGAAATGTTCCGTTCCCAAAATTCCTAAAATAAAAGGAAAAAACTTTCCACTTTCCTAAACTAAGGACGGGAAATAAGAAGGCGAGCATATCTTCTAAATTAATCATACTCAACTCAGCCCTTCCTAGAATGCGGTATTATCTGTCCCGATAAATAGATAATTCCAGGAGTAATAAATAGGAGTAAATTAAATAAAGTATTGATATAATTGGAATTGCGGAAGCAAATACCAATTTACTAAAAAAAGAAAAAAGTATCTAATCGAAATCGAAAGAACTTTTTTTTTTAGGATTAAACAAAAGGGTTCGCAAATAAAAGCGCTAGTGCCACAACTAGTCCATAAATTGTTAAAGCTTCCATAAAAGCTAGACTAAGCAATAAAGTACCTCGTATTTTACCTTCTGCTTCTGGCTGTCTCGCAATACCTTCTACAGCTTGTCCTGCAGCAGTACCTTGACCAACTCCAGGTCCAATAGAAGCAAGCCCTACGGCCAATCCAGCAGCAATAACAGAAGCAGCAGCAATTAGTGGATTCATGGTGAGTAGTTCCTCGTGTCAAAAAAAAAGAAATGGTTAAGGATACAATCAACCAAAAAATTCTTACTTCTAAGCTCTATTGGGGAGAAGTAAAGTAACTAAAAAGTACAAATTGAAATCAAATTGAAATGTGAATTGTCCGAACTACATAGAAGGGAATTCTATATCCATATATCGGATTAGATAATGAATCTAACCTAGGAATATATAATATAATATCAATATCCTATATACATTTGTTTCTTCTATTTTGTTTGCATATTTTCTCATTTTCTATTGAATCGGATTCTAAAATCATTGCTTAAAGTGGAAACCCGCATAAAAGAGGACTCCACTTATAGATATTAAGGATATTTATTATAGTATAGATCTAGCCTGACTCCACCCTCCTTAATGCATATATACTTTGAAAATTCCATAATATAGTCTATTCTATTCTCTCTCCTACAACTCTAGGCTATATATTCATACGCATTTCTAACTATTGCAACCAAGCAGATTATCTGGAACCATGCATGAATTGAGCTAAGCTGAAAAAAAAAATACTATATTCCAAAACTAGTCAATTCAATGATGACCCTCCATGGATTCACCTATATAGGCTGCGGCTAATGTTGCAAAAATAAGAGCTTGAATACCGCTTGTAAATAATCCAAGAAACATGACCGGTATAGGGATTACTAAGGGGACTAAAGAAACAAGAACAACAACGACTAATTCATCCGCCAATATATTCCCGAAAAGTCGAAAGCTAAGCGATAATGGTTTTGTGAAATCTTCTAGGATGTTAATTGGTAAAAGGATTGGGGTTGGTTTAATATATTTCTCGAAATAGCTCAATCCTTTTTTGCTAAGACCAGCATAAAAATATGCCGCTGACGTGAGTAAAGCTAAAGCAACAGTAGTATTTATATCATTCGTGGGCGCTGCTAATTCCCCATGGGGTAACTCTATAATTTTCCAAGGTAAAAGAGCACCCGACCAATTTGAAACAAAAATAAAAAGGAACATAGTTCCAATAAAGGGAACCCAGGGACCATATTCTTCTCCAATCTGAGTTTTGCTCAAGTCTCGAATAAACTCAAGGACATATTCAAAAAAATTCTGCCCGTCGGTCGGGATGGTTTGTGGATTCCGAACAGCTATGACAACTGAACCTAGCAAGATAGTAATTACGACCCAAGAAGTGATGAGTACCTGGGCATGAATTTGAAAACCTCCTATTTGCCAATAGAAGTGTTGGCCTACTTCTACACCCGATATATCGTATAACCCCTTGAGTGTTTTAATGGAACAAGGTATAATATTCATATTGTCCTCTGATAAAAATTGAACTTCAAAAAAGGAATTCTTTTGATTCAACCATCTCTTTCTCAACTCAGCAACTTGAACTATTAATTTGATATTTAGGATACCAAGAAAGCACATCAGATCATAATATATATCAATACCCTCTAATATATATCAATATTCCCCTTCTTTTTTCTATGCAAAACAAATTCTATGCAAAAAAAGATATAGTAAGTCATTCCATAAATCTACGCAGTTGTCCAAGAATTCACTATATATTCTTAATCAACGATTTCTTATATAGAGAGAACGGCCCTCACAAATTGAAAATACTAATTTGTTAAGAATCAATCGAATTGAAGTCATAGTGTCATCGTTGGCTGGAATCGATATATTCGCGAGATCCGGGTCACAATTTGTATCGACTAAAGAAATAGTAGGAATTCCCAAAATGGCACATTCCCGAAGAGCTATATACTCTTTTTGCTGATCAAGGACGATCACAATGTCTGGCAATCTCGTCATATATTTGATCCCGCCGAGATACCTTTGTAAGGTAGATAATTTTCTCTTCAAGATTGCCACATCTCTTTTTGGGAGATGGTGGAATTTTCCCATTTTTTCTTCCGCTCTTAAGTCTCTAAATTGAGAAAGTCTAGTTTTCGTAATCGACCAATTCGTTAACATACCACTGAACCACTTTTTATTAACATAATGACAACGAGCCCTTATTGCAGCTGATGCTACTAAATCTGTTGCTCTTTTTTTGGTACCAACAATTAAGAAACTTTTTCCCTGACTTGCTGCATCAAAAACTAAATCACAAGCTTCTGATAAAAAACGGGCCGTTCTAGCGAGATTTATAATATGAGTACCTTTACGCTTTGCCGAAATGTAAGGGGCCATTTTAGGATTCCATTTCTTAATACCATGACCAAAATGAACTCCTGCTTCTATCATCTCTTTCAAATTAATGTTCCAATATCTTCTTGTCATTTTTTCCACACTTCCTTTTTTTTTCATCCTAACATTCCATTACGGAATTTATTTCTTTTTGAAGATTAAGAAAGATCCGAAATAGCTTGAAATAAATAAAATAATAATTGTTCTGAGAGAACCTTGTACTAAGAGTTGGCCATTGATACATTGATACATGGTATAAACAAAACCTTAATTTAATGAATTAACTGACTTGTTTTACTTATTAAAATAAAAATCTTAAAAATCTAAAATTTAACCTGTTAGTGTTCTAAGTTCAAAAGTCTAGTAAAGTAAAAAATATGTTTTATGTATCCTTAGGGTTAAATGTTAAATGGGGGTTTTTATGTCTCATAAAAATTGTTTGTTACGTCAGAATCTGAAGAAACTAATTCTGTATGGAGAAACAAAAAATCTCTCATTTCCGACGCGAATAGATTTTTTTTTTTTATTTCGAAATAAAGGTTCTTGTCTTGTGGGGAACGATGCACAAATTTTTGGAATCCGGTACCAACAGGTATAATCCCCCCCAGAACTACGTTTTCTTTCAAGCCTTTCAACCAATCAATGCGACCTCGTAGGGCAGCTTTTGCTAAAACTCGAGCAGTTTCTTGAAAACTTGCTTCAGATATGAAACTTTGGGTATTCAGGGAAGCCCTTGTTATTCCCAATAAGATTGCCCGATAATAGATCGATTCATCCAAAGCTCGCCCTGCTCGTTCCGCTCGCAATAGTCCGATTAATTCCCCAGGCGAAAAAACATTAGACATTCCATCTTCGGAAACCCGCACTTTTGATGTTACTTGGCGTATAATAATCTCTATATGTCTATTATGGATCTGTACCCCTTGGGATCGATAAACCTTTTGGATTTTATTAACCAAAGAAATACGACTTTGGGCTATGGTTAGCTCAGCTCCAATCAAGAATCCCCAAGGGACCCCAAGAATTCTTGGTATACGCTCATTCCAATCCTCAATTCTCCTTTCGAGATTGGGGGATAATGAATCAATTGAACGCGCTTCAAAGATTTGTTCCACTTTTGGAAGACCTTGCGTTATGTCACTAGATCTCGATTTTTCATATATAAACGTAACTAACCTATCTCCCTTGTAAAGGATTTCTCCATAATGACCATTAACAGTTGCTCCTGTAGTGGCCAAATAAGGTTTAGCTGCTCTTATAACAAAGGAATCCATATTTACACTGAAAATTTGACCAGATTTTTTTATGTGCGATTTAAATAGACATACATTTTCACAAATAAATTGTCCAAGGTGAATTATTGCCAATGTCTCTTCCCAAGAATCATGATGGACAAAGTGACAATTCAAAAGGAATGGATCCAACATTATGTTACTATCGAAATTGGAAATCCTTTTATTTTCATCTATTAAAGAGTATTTAAGTTCTTGAAGTACTTGGAAGGTTTGTTTCAAATTGTCAACGAACAAATATTTTTTTAGCAGGATTTTATTATGCGTTAGTAAATAGTAAGATGAAGAAAAATGCGATATACTAGCTACAATAGCCCCTAAGGGCCCAAAAATTTCTAGAATAGGAATTCTAGGATTCCATTCTTTTATCGCATTGGGATGTTTTGAATTCTTGAATAAACCAATTCGAGAACAGTTGGATGCCGACAAAATCATCAAAGATTGGTATTCTTTATTTCGATTCAACAAAGTGCCAATAGCTTCTTGATGTTGGCTAAGTGATTCAATCTTCGCCTTGGAATAAAAAGAATTGCTATTGGCGCGATCTAACCTATTATGGGGAGTCGGTCCTCCACTTGTCCTATCATACCTTTTTCGTGTATACGAAATAGTGGACTTGACTAACTCAATTCTTAGGAAATCGCGAATAAGATCATTTGCTCTTACCTCAACAAGGGAAGCACCAGCCTTTTCTTTTTCTTCTTGTTCCCAATTCACTACTAAGCAAGTTCTAACAAATTGACTATTTGTGTGATAAATTCTTTGAGTTAACTTGCTATTTTCATGATAAATAAAATTGACAAGTCGAATTTGGAGATTATTTTCTTCTTGCAAGAGATCCTGCGGGAAAAGTGTTGCTAAATTTCTTCCTTCGTCCATTTCATATGCCACTGTAGGGCGAACGGAAACAAAATACTTTTCCTTGCTCTTGAGAATTTTTTTCCGTTGAACATAGACCCAATTTTTCTTTTTTTTTGATTCCTTAGAATCTTTTTTTTGTCTTTCTGGCGGTATCAAACACCCACCTAATATCTTATCTGCCTCTTCAGGAAAATGAATATCTCCGGAAAATATTTTGAGTTCCGTATGGCTTTTTTTTCTCTTCACTCGGACCAGTCCGCCTAGTCCACTTCTTGTATTTTTTGTGAGTTGTGTATCCACTCCAATAATACTATTGTCAAGTATCTTTAGGGATGAAGATCTCGGCAAGATATGAAGTTCTTGAAGAATGAAAAAAAACCGATCTACTTCTTTTTGGTATTTTAGACTAAATTCTTTTGTTCCTCGATGCTCAATCAAACCCTCTTTTTTTAAGATGGAATCTTCCTCTGGGCTCTCGTATTCGTCCTCTGAGTCTTCTTCTGAGTCTTCCTCTAAAGTACCATATTTTTCCTCGCCGCTTTCCCCGGGGCTGCCATATTCGTCTTCTGAGTCTTCTTCTAAAGTTCCATATTCGTCCTCTTGGGTCCTATATTTGCTCTCTGGGTTCCCATATTCCTCTTCTGAGTCTTTCTCTAAAGTCCTATATTCGTTCTCTGGGTTCCCATATTTGTTTCTCTGGGCTCCCATATTCGTTTTCTAGGGTTTCATATTCGTATTCGTCTTCTAGGATTCCATATTTAGATTCTTCTAGGGTTTCATATTCGTCCTCTCGGGTCCTGTATTCGTGTTCTAGGGTCTCATATTCCTCTTCTGAGTCTTCCGCTCGAGTCCTATATTCTTCTTCTAGGGTCCTATATCTAAATTTAACAATTCCTGAACCCTTTTTATCTTTTCTGTATCGGGGATCGTCAAAATAAGCAAAAATAGTATTTCTACGTAAAACACCCATAAAGGGGATTTCAATCGAAATCCCAAAACAGGATATTAGTTCTTTCTCTTGTTCTTGATGATATTGTAATGGAATGACGAACCTATTTCTTCGCTTTTTCGCCAACAAATCTGAATTATCTTGAAAAATAGAAGGATAGATCAAATTCCAATGGCCATTGGACATGATTCGATCCGACGTTGAATAATCAAGAATTTCCCTATCTTTTTTACCATAAGTATTCATTTGATCTTGATCCTTGTGGAGTGAAAAAGACGCTATACTGGATCTGCACATACTTACGGATAATATCCATAAATGGCTTGTTTTTGGTAATCGACGAAGATTACCATATTGATATTCGGGCGCATGGTAAACATCAGTACTCCAGTGCATTTCGCCGTCTGATTCAGAATAAATATGCTTTTGTACCCTTTCTTTAAAATGTAAAGTGGACGTTCCGGCACGAATCTCCGCAATTACTTGTTCAGATTTTACATATTGATCATTTTGCACTAGAATCAAGCTTTTTGAGGGAATATTCACACTATATAGAATATCTTGACTCTGAATAGTTACATGCAAGTCTATATAACATAGAAAAGCAGGCTGTCCATGACGGGTACGTGTGGGGTGAACCAAATTCTCATTGAATTGGATTTTTCCATTCGAAGGGGATCGTACAAGGTCGGCAGTACCCCCTGTGAATACTCCGCCAGTATGAAAAGTTCTTAATGTTAGTTGAGTCCCTGGCTCCCCAATTGATTGACCCGCAATAATACCTACGGCTTCTCCCAATTCCACCAGATCACTATGAGTAGGACTCCGGCCATAGCATAATTGACAGATCCAAGAAGTGCTTCGGCAAGTAAAGGGGGTTCTAATATATATTGGTTGTGCTCGAAATGGTTGTGCTCGAAAGGCAGTTATGAATCGATTGACTAATCCAATTCCAATATCTTGATTTCGCGCGGCAATGCATCGTGAACCGATATATATATCGTCTGCTAATACACGACCAATTAGTGTTTGGACAAAAAGTTTTTCCGTCATCCCATTTTGAGGACTTACAGAAATACCTCGGATAGTACCACAATCTCTTCTACGCACAATAATATGTTGAACTACTTCAACAAGTCTACGTGTAAGATATCCAGCATCTGCTGTTCGTACAGCAGTATCTACAACCCCTTTGCGGGCTCCATAGCAGGAAATTATATATTCTGTCAAAGAAAGTCCCTCGCGTAAATTGCTTTGAATAGGTAAATCAATCATTTGTCCTTGAGGGTCCGACATTAATCCTCTCATACCTACTAATTGGTGTACTTGAGATGCATTTCCTCTGGCTCCTGAAAAAGACATTAGATAGACTGGATTAGAAGGATCCGTTATCCGAAAATTTGAATTCATTTCTTGTTTCAAATATTCACTTGTCGCATACCATATCTCAACAGATTGGCGTAATTTTTCTACCGCGTGTACAGCCCCATAATAATAGTGTTTCTCCAAAAGAAAACTCTGTTGTTCCGCGTCTTGGACTAACCATCCCTTAGAGGGTATTGTTAAAAGATCCTCGATTCCTAACGAAATCGATGTAGTAGTGGCTTGATAGAAGCCCAGAGTCTTTAGTTGATCCAGTATATGGGATGTATATCCCATTCCAAAATGATCTATTAATCTGCTAATAAGTCGTTTCATACCAGTTCCGTCTATCTCTTTATTATGAAAGACCAGATTGGCCCGTTCCGCCATACATAAGTACCCCCCTTTTCGGCTGAGTAGGATTCGACAATTGCTGAGTAGGATTCGACAATGGGCCTGAGTCAGTGATTCGAAAATTTAATTAACTTAATTGCCTCAATCTCAATCTGGATTCGCGTGGCAAATAATGATGATACTAGGGAAATCGGAATGCCCCCCGAAAGCAAAGGGGAGGGGCATCGCCGAATCTAACTTTCTTGTTTAGGTAGTGTATGAATAGGCCTGACTAAATCCTTGTACGGCTTCCTCTATTTCTCTATAAAAAGAAATATGACCAAGAGTGGTTCGAATGTATATCGAACGAATTTCTTTTTTTCTATTTCCCATTATTAGATAGTGAGCATAAATCTCATGATAAGTCCCCAAAGATTCATATTGAATTTCAATCGGAACTTCTCTTGACCCAATGACGCGTTGATCCAGGTTCCATCGTAGCCACAAGGGACTATCTAAACTGATTAGTTTTTGTCTATAAGCTCCCAGTGCATCATAAGAACTAGAAAAATGGGGTTCTTTATCTTTCCTATACTTAGAATTATTATTATTGTAATTGACTTTTAAATTTGGATAGTTTCTGAAACTATTATATCTATTTGCACAAATACCTCGACGCTTTCCAATTGTTAATACATAAAGCCCGATAAGCATGTCTTGGGTTGGTACGCAAATAGGATCCCCAATAGCAGGAGATAAGAGATTCATATGAGAAAACATAAGTAAACGGGCTTCCGCCTGAGCTTCCAAGGATAAAGGTAGATGAACAGCCATTTGATCTCCATCAAAGTCTGCATTGAAACCCTTACACACTAATGGGTGTAAAGAAATAGTACGCCCCTCTACTAAAGTGGGTTGAAAGGCCTGTATGCCTAATCTATGCAGAGTAGGTGCTCTATTTAACAGTACAGGATGTCCCCGCATAACTTCTTGAAGTATTTCCCATACAATGGGTTCCTTTTCCCAAATTTTCCTTTTAGCAATCCTGACATTAGAAGTGGCGCGTTTCGTGATTAAATCGCGAATTACAAATAGCTGAAAAAGCTTTATTGCTATCTCTAGAGGTAATCCACATTGATGTAATGAAAGCGAAGGACCCACAACAATGACAGAACGCCCCGAGTAATCGACCCGTTTCCCAAGCAGAGTCTCGCGAAACCTTCCCTCTTTACCTTCAATTACATCTGAAAGTGATTTGTATACTTTATTGTGACCATCCCTCGTCGGTTGCCCGCGGGACCCACTATCAAGAAGTGTATCCACGGCTTCTTGTACCAATTTTTCCTGGCACATTACTAAATCTGCTGGCGCTAATTCACTTCTTTTTAATAGATAGGCAAGATTGTTGTTCCGACGGATAACTCTCTTATAAAGTTCATTAATGTCTGAAGTCACTACTTTATCTCCAGACCTATAAACAATAGGTCTCAATTCGGGAGGAAGAACCGGTAATAAGCACAAAACCATCCATTCTGGTTCTACATTTGTTTGAATAAAATGTTTCGCCAATTGCATGCGTCTAATCAAAAAAACTTTTCTTATTCGTCTTTTTCTATCTTCCCACTCATCTCCACTATACCCCTCGTCTTCTAATTCCTTCCATTCGACCAAAGAATTCTCTATAATAATTCGCAAATCCAAATCTGCTAATTGTTCTCTAATAGCACCTGCTCCTGTCGCAATTTCCCGATTTCGAAATGTTGCAAAGCCTGGGGTAGAAAAAAAGGGAGAAATGCTGTGGTTACAGGATGCAATTTCCTCTTCGAATAAACCTCGTAATCGTAAAAAAGTGGGTTTTTTAGTGCTGGGCCTAGCAAAAGAGAAATCGCCGTATACTAGGCCCTCCAACTTCTTAAGAGGTTTATCTAAAAGATTCGCGATATAACTAGGAAGACCTTTCAAATACCACACATGAGTCACGGGACATGCGAGTTTGATGTATCCCATTTGATATCTTCGTATCCGAGAATCCACAAATTCTACCCCGCATTTTTGGCAAAATCTTTCGTCTTCGTTTTCAGCTCCGCTCGCTCGAGAATTGCCACAACCGCAAATCCCGCTTTTTATGGGTCCAAAGATTCTTTCGCAAAACAATCCATCTTTTTCTGGTTTATCGGTTTTATAATGAAAAGTAGAGGGCCTTGTGACTTCGCCAACGGCTTCTCCATTAGGTAGGTTTTTGTTAGCCCAAGCCTTTATTTGTTGAGGGGAAACGAGTCCAATTTGAAGTTGTTGATGTTTATATTGGTCAATCATAAAATAGAAATAAGAAAAGAATTTATATTTATTCCGATCAAACTTCCTCCCTATTAACCTGGAAGTTCTTTTCAGATACAAGGAAATGATTCAGTTCTAGAGCCAAAGATCGTAGTTCTCGAACGAGCACTCGAAAAGATTCTGGAGGATCCTCATGATTAGGTATTCTTTTTCCCCAGATCGTAGCATTAAGTATTTCTTGGCGAGCTATAAGATGGTCAGATTTATAAGTAAGTATCTCTTGTAAAATATGAGCAACACCAAATCCTTCTAAAGCCCAAACTTCCATTTCTCCTACTCGTTGTCCCCCTTGCTTGGCTCTTCCTCTAACCGGTTGTTGTGTAACAAGTGAGTAGGGCCCAGTAGAACGCCCATGAATTTTCTCATCAACTTGATGAATTAATTTTAAGATATAGGACTTCCCTATTAGAACAGGTTGCTCAAAGGGGTCGCCTGTTCTTCCATCAAATATTCTGCTTTTTCCCGGGTACTCGGGTTCAAATACCCATGGATTTTTTGTTTCTTTACTGGCTTCATATAATTCTGAAAACACAAGTTTTCTTGAAGCCTCTTGCTCATATCTCTCATCAAAGGGTGCTATTCTATAATGTTTCTTTAGCAGATCCCCCGCTAATCCGAGCGAGCTTTCAAATATTTGTCCCACATTCATTCGGGAGGGTACTCCTAAGGGATTGAAGACCATATCAACGGGTGTTCCATCTTGCAAATAGGGCATATCTTGCCTAGGCAAAATTTTGGAAATGATCCCTTTATTCCCATGTCTTCCGGCTACTTTATCCCCAACTTTGATTTCACGTTTCTGTAAAATATATACACGAACCATTATGTCGAGGGGGTCCCTTTGGATCCATTTCACATCGATAACGCGCCCTCTTCCACCTATAGGTAATTTCAGAGAAGTTTCTTTTGAAGTGGAAACCTCAAGGCCGAATATGGCCCGTAATAATCCAGCTTCTGCGATATATGATGATTCGCTCGCTATCTGAGGCGTTAATTTACCTACTAAAATATCACCAGTTTCTACCCAGGATCCCAACCTAACAACTCCATTTTTGTCCAAATTGCGGAGTAAATGTTCTTCTAGATGTGGTATTTCTTTAGTGATTTTTTCAGCGGAGCCCTGGCTTGTCGTATCCGTCTGAATTTCATATTTCCGGATGTGAAAAGAGGTATAAATATCCTCATATACCAAACGTTCGCTAATTAGTACTGCGTCTTCAAAATTGTAACCTTCCCATGGCATATAAGCTACTAATACGTTTTTTCCTAAAGCAAGTTCCCCCCCAACTGTAGCAGCTCCTTCTGCTAAAATTTGTCCTTTTTTAATGGATTTACCCCGTGGAACCCGAGGTTTTTGGTGCATACAAGTATTTTTGTTAGAGCGACGGTGGTTAACTAAAGGAATACTTATAGTCTTCCCACTACTTGATAAAAGTATCTTATGACTATCAGTAGAAATGATCTTTCCCTCGCGTTCGGCTATAACGGAAACCCTCGAATCTAGAGCTGTTTGGCGTTCCAATCCAGTTCCAACAATGCATTTCTCGGACCGAGAAAGTGGAACTGCTTGGCGCTGCATATTAGAACTCATTAAAGCCCGATTCGCATCATTGTGCTCAATAAAAGGAATGAGAGAACCCCCAATAGAAAAATATTGGAAAGGAAAAATACTTCTAACATGAATCTGTTCCCATGCAATAGTCAAGAATTCTTGGCGGTATCTAGCTGGAACAACCTGTTCTTCCTGAATACCTTGATTCAAGGACAAAGAATTTCCTGCTGCTATCATATAATACTCATCTCTATTTGGTGATAGATAAACCACCTGTCTCTCTTTTTTTTCTTTTGCTTTCTCAGCAGATATTTCATAAAACGGACTCTCTATAGATCCCCACAAGTGATCAATTCTCGCATGAATTGCTAAGGATCCAGTAAGTCCAACATTGATTCCTTCAGACGTGTCAATTGGACAAATACGCCCATAGTGACTCGGATGAATATCTCGGCTCCGAAAACTTGCGGTTCTCCCCGTCAACCCTCCAGGACCTAAACAACTCACTTTTCGCCCATGAACAGTTTGTGTCAATGGATTCGTTTGATCAAAAACTTGAGATAATGGGTATGTGCCAAAAAAGGTCTCATAAGTAGTTATTAATAAAATTGAAGTTGAAGTTGGAGTTACCAAAGTTTGGGGAGTCGGTTTCGATTGACGTATGAATACTCTACGAATAGTTTTTTGAACTGCATGTTGTAAACGACCAAGAGCCAATCCGAATTGATCTTGTAACAGATCCGCAACCGAACGAATACGTTTATTTTTCAAGTGATTCATATCGTCATCGTCAAGTATACCCGTTCCAAATTTCATTCCAATCAAATGATCCGTAGCGGCCAATACATCTCGTGGTAACAAGAATGTATTGTTCTGAGGTATATCAAGATTAAGTCTCCGATTCATATTTCGTCGACCAATCCTTCCTAATTCACATTTTTGTTGAAAAAATTTCTTTTGTAATTCCTCGCATAAGGACTCCGAAAATACCAGGTCCCCACCTACACAAGCAAATTGTTGATAAAACTCCAAAATAGCTTTTTCTTTTGACTCAATCCTCTTCTTCTCCTTAGCATTCGGGAAAGACAAGAAAATTTCAGGGTAGGAAACATTATCTAGAATTTCTCTTAGATTCGAACCCATAGCTGATGATAGAACTAGAATAGATATCTTTTGTTTTCTACTCACGCGAGCCCATATCCTTTCTTTTTTATCAATTGCTAATTCCGATCTCCCTCCCCAATCTGATATTATAGTCCCGGTGTAGATAGAAATTCCCTTATGATCTAATTCCGAGCGGTAGTAAATACCAGGACTTAGCAATATTTGATTGATCACAATTCGGTATATTCCATTTATAATAAAGGTTCCTAAGGAATTCATTATAGGAATGTTTCCGATAGAAATGGTTTGCTTTTGCACATCGAAACCAAAAATTAATCTCGCAGATACATATAATTCGGAAGAATAGGTGAGTGATTCATACACAGCATCTCTTTCTTTTATCGAGGGTTCTAGCAATTGATATCCTTTCGCAAATAATTGAAATGCAATTTCGTGATCTGGATCTTTAATTGTTGGAAACTTGTCAAGTTCTTCTGCCAAGGCTTGATTAATGAACCTAAAAAATCCCTCGAATTGGATCTGACTAAATCCGGGTATTGTGGACATTCCCTCGTTTCCATTCCGGAGCATCTTAATCTTAAGTTTCCTGTTTATCAAAGAAAAATTCCATTATCAGCTCACTCTTCATCAATCCCTACGGATTGATCTAGCAATCATGGAATCTATATTCTGTTTACTGAATCACATGAAATTCTAGGGAACTCCACATACGTATTTCATATATGTATTTCATACATATGAATAGAGACCATTTCGACGAAAATTCTAGTTTACCAGGGGTACAAATGAAATGAAAATGAATTGCTAAAATATTCCTACAAAAAAAATTATGCCACTTATACTTTATAATATTCTAATCAGATTGAATGGCAAAGATTTCTCATTTTATCCCCTTTCTATGAATGTAATAAAGCCGTAATATAATACACTAGAAAGTTTTACTTTACTTCGATTTAGAATAGCGTGCTTACTTTAATTTCTAAAAATAATTTGAGGGTTCTTTTTTATTTCGGATCGGAGTAGTATAATTGCTAGAAAATTAAGTATTTCATTGTGGAATTCTAAAATAAAGTAAGTCCCTTTTTTAAGTACATGCCAATCTAATTATCCACCTCTCCCCATATCCATGCTTTTCTTTTATCGTAATTTCACTTGGGTAGGCCAAGATAGTCAGGTTATACTCTAATATCAGAGCAAATTTCCTTTTTTTATTCAAGATATTTAATTTAATACTTTGAAAAATTAAAGCACGATTCCCCATAGAGATATGTACATAAAGGGGATCTTTGGATAATAATGCTGCTCGGACCTAAAGTTCACCTATACACGGATTAAGCATAAAGCCATAATATTTTATTATGCCATTGAAATTGAAGGGGGGGAGATAATACCGATTTAAGAGTAGTTCACTACTGCAATTCAAAAAAGAAAGAGAATTCTAGTTAATGGTTCCAATTTGTTCTGAATTTTGCAGCCTGTGACTAGAAATCCACTTTTCTTCTTTTTCATCTCAATAGAAAGAAATGGGAAGTTTTATTGTGTTAGCAATGTATGTTTTAAGATAGAATCTATCGAGGAGAATAATCGAAACTGGATCAAAAAAAGCAGGAGTATCTTTTTTGAAAAAGATTGGAAAAAAGTAAGTTTAATTATATTCAAAATAAAAGAAAGGGGCTTTTCGTAAGAAAACGTGGATGAATACTTGCTGTTTTCTAGATTTTCGATCGGATTTTTTGGCGGCATGGCCAAGCGGTAAGGCAGGGGACTGCAAATCCTTTATCCCCAGTTCAAATCTGGGTGCCGCCTGATCAATAAAATACTTAGGTTTTCTAGTACTGATCGAATTCAATCAATTTTTACTTCGCATAAGTTCGGGCAAGAGAGTAACTAAGCCTGCCGATACTGGGTTTAGAGAAACCATACCATAGTTCTATCCTTAAACTAGGGTTAGGGTTTGTTTTGGCGGTAGTGGCCAAAATGGTTATCAATAGGGGTGAGGTAGTGTTTCCTTATTCTTTTATTATATGAATTTGAATTGGTTCTTAATTGATTCGATTTGAGAATTTTTAAATACGAGGATAAGATGTCAGAAATCTTGGTATCCAAAGAAAGGTCCCTAAGGGGCATTCTTCTCTTTTTCAATCTAAGATTCCAGAAGGGACTCCACGAAAGAATATCAAGACTTCCTAATTATCATACATTTTTTTATCGTACATCTTATGTGACCTACATACACTAGAGTAACAAAAGGAATAAAAAATCTTCCTATTCCCGCTTCTTCTATTCAGGACATCATTCCCGTACTCTTTCTTTTTTAAGGTAAGGAAAAAAGGGCTTTATAGTATCGTATTTTTAATGCTCTCTAATTCTACAAGAATTCCTATAAGAATTTGTTAGGAGTAAATTCCTTGAACTGATTGATCCATGGCCTTAGGGCAGAAGCCCTTTTTGACTCTGTACCCTTGATTCCACTATGATTATTGATCAATAGTAGAATAATCCCTTCATAGAAATAGGAGACATAATTTAGATGGATATAGTAAGTCTCGCTTGGGCTGCTTTAATGGTAGTCTTTACATTTTCTCTTTCACTAGTAGTATGGGGAAGGAGTGGACTCTAGGGATACGATACTACTAATTGATTAAGTAATCAAATTGTTGTATCAATTCTTTTTTTAATTGATCGTTTTGCATTAATTATTTTGTCAAACGTTATTCTTTAATCTTTTTCTTTAGTTTTGTTTCACTCCTGTAAGAAACTCTTGTATTGTAAGAAAGAGCCATTATACCAATTAAGAATTTCTACTAGAAATGACTAATGGTTAAAAAAAGTTCTATACATAAGAAAATTAGACTTTCTTCCACGGAACTATTCACGGCATATCACACATTTTCCATTTGTTTTATACTCTTTCTTTATTCTTAGAATAATTTTTATTCTCTTTTGAAGCATCTCGCGGGATATTTAAGCATGAAAGATTCGCTGGTTTTTTCCTTTTACTTTTTACTATAGTCTATTCTTATATTATTTTTCTTTCCTTCCATGGATTCTTTGGTCAAGAATTGTCTTCGATTTTTTTATTTTGACCTGATTGAAATTAAGTGGATGCAATGAAAAAAGAAATTGAATTAGACTACTTAACTATTTCAATCTACTAATCTATTCTATGTAGATTCAAAGATAATATAATAGAAAGGACTCTAAAGTGTCGTAGAAAAAACTATATGTAGTTCTTTCTACCACACTTTAAGATTCCAACCAGATCCTTTCATTTAAGACTTGGATTTTTTTTATTTAATCCCTTTTTCATTTCTTCAATGATTAATTGGAATTCCACTTAATTATTTTGGCTGAC
This sequence comes from Hordeum vulgare subsp. vulgare, assembly GCF_904849725.1. Lineage (NCBI taxonomy): Eukaryota > Viridiplantae > Streptophyta > Magnoliopsida > Poales > Poaceae > Hordeum > Hordeum vulgare. Next base: position 2,952 of record NW_025422734.1, on the reverse strand, counting down.
TGTTTTTACATAAATAATAAGTAAAAAAGAAGTAGGAATTAGAATGAACAGTGCAGTAGCAATAAATGCGAGAATATTGACTTCCATAACCTCTTTATTTTTTATTTTCACAATAACTCGGGATGTAATCCCATGGAGAGGAAAAAGGGGTATCTTGTAAATTCAAGGGTAGGGCTTGCATTCTGATAATACTGAATCAATTCAATATTATGAATATCGGATCTATCAAATCAATTCATGGATGAGAGTTATATAGTATAACATAGGAAGATCCTATATCCATACTAAGACCAAAATGGGTTTTTTGATTGGATTAGGAATTCCCTCTTTTTTAATCCTTTTTTTTCTACTTTTTCTTTTCTATATCTCTAACCCACGAGCTTTCTTAATCTTATACAATTTCTCTTCCTTTTTCTTATAGTTATACATACAATTATGTATGTATTATATGAGCAACTTTCTATGGGTCACATAGACATCCAAATAAGCAGTAGAAGTGAGATGGGGAAAAGAGGTCTGAAATAAAAAGGGAATACAATTTATGTATGGATTCCGGTAAAATACCGGTACTCTATTCCATAACAGTGGAATAGGAAATTAAGATGAGGATGGTATCATCATAAAGAAAGATAGAGTAATATCCTAAAATTCTACTAATCCACATATCGTATGTGTGTCTTTCTTTATCTTTATCGATCGGGAGTAGTGAAAAAAAATTCCTATACTCCTTCCCTCCCTCTTTAATGAGAGATGCAAAATAAAAAAGTGAAGTAAGGGTGCCCTATGGGTATTTGATCTTGCTCCCTGCCCCTTTTTTTTCATGGAAAAAGGAAATATGAATTTCTCCATTCATTGAACCCTAGTTCGGGACTGACGGGGCTCGAACCCGCAGCTTCCGCCTTGACAGGGCGGTGCTCTGACCAATTGAACTACAATCCCCGCGGGGTGTATGGCATACCCATTCTTAAATAGAACCATAAGAAGATTCGATTCGTCTGTCGTACTCTAAGAAATAGGACGAATCATATACTACATACCCACATATTAATATTATATTATACGTGGGTATAGTGAGAGTGACATAACTAGTATGTCGTGATTTTTTATCACTAAAAATGGATAATAATCCACCCTTCAACAAGAAAAACTCTTTTGTTTGTAAGAAAGGAATGAGAGAGATATGGATTAGAAAAAAAAATCCCCTTTTTTATTTCTCTTTTATTTCTATAGATCAGACATTTTATTTTATGGGAGAAAAACAAAAGGATTTAGTTCATATTCACGAAGCCCTAGATTTTTGGGCCGAGCTGGATTTGAACCAGCGTAGACATTGTCAACGAATTTACAGTCCGTCCCCATTAACCACTCGGGCATCGACCCAGGAAGAATTTATTCTAGGGTTTTTGCTAATCTATGATTAACCTCCTTTCATAATACTCCCTACCCCCAGGGGAAGTCGAATCCCCGCTGCCTCCTTGAAAGAGAGATGTCCTGAACCACTAGACGATAGGGGCATCACTAGACGATAGGGCCATATACAACCGCTCGTGATTATACTATAATCATAGTATGAGCAGTTTTTTTGAATTGTCAATATACTCGAAAAGTATAACTAGATCCAAAGCAAAGAGTTTTTCTAACTTTTCTGCTATGTTTTCATCTAGGATTTTTTTTAGTTGATGGTTAGATTAATTCATGGATCATCCTCTACCTTTTAGGGAAATTCATTTTAAATGTATAGAATAAGAATGGATTACTAAAAGGGATTCTAGATTAGTTCAGTACAGGTAGTTATTTTATTGATCTAAGATAAGATGAAAAAGAGTCCAATTTTTTTTTTTATTTCCATTCCGTGCTTCATTTAGTGTTCAGACCAAAAATGCATTCATCCCGCACTAAGTCATAAAATTCTCTAAAGAGAAAGCTTCAAAAACAAAGAAAAAAGCGAATCAATTTAGTAGAAAAGTACTCTATCAGATTCGAACCAATGACTTACGTCTTAGCACGAGATTACTCTACCACTAATTTAAAAAGCCCTTTATCGGATTTGAACCGATGACTTATGCCTTACCATGGCATTACTCTACCACTGAGTTAAAAGGGCTTTTTATTTAATTCAAAAATTTGCCACTTTGATTTCCCATTATGGGTCTACTGCATAATGTACATATTATATATATATAATATATAGAGATATAGAGAGAGACATTATGTATAGATTGTATATGTATTGATATCTTGAGAGCTCAAAATAAAATTAAGAAAAAAAAACATACCCAACTCTTCTTGGTTCATGGTTTTCCGTTTCCGAAGGCTAGTAAAATAGGCGGATTCTGGAACCCCAAGGATTCAATGGTATATGGAAAATATAAGATTTCCAATCCTAGCGGGAAAAGGCAGGGAACAGATACCCAATAGGATAGGATCCTTGGGAGGAACTTTTGGTAATGGCCTTGATCCTCTATGCTATTTTTTATGTGTTCTTAGTTCTATTGAACTTTTTTGATTCTTTTAAACAAGAATCTAATAAACTAGCATTGAGTCAGTGGAAAAAAGGAGAGAGAGAAAGTGTTAAATGGAGAGAGTCGACTAATCATAGACTTTTAGGATCTTCTTTACATCAGGTAAATCTGTCAGCCCTGTCCGTTTTTTTCTTTAAGTTACGACTCTTTAAGTTACAACTCTTTGCTTCTTACTTCTATCAAGCCATAGGGAAAGTCTATGATGAATTTGGAAAACTCATCTCACTCTTACTCTATGGCTCGGACTTAATGGGGGAAGAAAACATCTTCTATAATTTCTTTTTTGTTCAATTCTGGACAAAAAAGAAAAGGAAAAAAGGAATTTATAGGGACAGTGTTACCCCCTATATCCCCTAGTTTATATTGTAGGAATAATAAAACAATTTAGCAGTCTGGCACACTTACGTCCTCGCAAAGTAAATAATGATTA
>NW_025422733.1:0-54036 GCF_904849725.1 Hordeum vulgare subsp. vulgare | reverse complement strand
GAAACTAATAGAGAATGAAAAATTGTAACTTGAAAGAAGAACTACAAATTTTAAGCAATAATAAAGAGCCGCCCGGGTTAATAAAACTGAGAAAATTAACTCGGAAAGAAATTTTTTGGAAGCTCCGTTGCGGGATTCAGACCTAACCATTCAAGGAGAAGCAGTGGGGAACGACAGAACCTATGATTCCATAGGATTTTATTGAAAAGAATCCTAACACTTCATTGGGTGGGATGGCGGAACAAACCAAAAAAATTGTCTTATTTGGTAAGTTTATAAATTAACAAATAAGACAGGAAAGAGTAAATATTCGCCCGCGAAATTCTTATTGAATTAGAATACTTTACCGCGATTCAATAAGAGTAAAAATAAGGATATTTTTTAGAAGGACTACATTATTATCTATAAATATAGAATTTAGATAAATATCCACACACATCTGGATATATTCTAGATCTTCTTTTTTGACTATATATTATATTTTTCTGTTTTAACAAATTCAATATAAAAATAAAAAAAAAACCTAACTTTTTCTATTATCTATTAATGTGTATCTATCCGTACCGTAATATTTTTAAATATTATGGAATTAGAGAAATTTATTTACATGCTTTCTCATTCCATTCGCGAGGAGCTGGATGAGAAGAAACTCTCATGTCCAGTTTTGGAGTAGAGATGGAACTAAGAAAGAGAACCATCGACTATAACCCCAAAAGAACCAGATTTCGCAAACAACATAGAGGAAGAATGAAAGGAAAATCCTTCCGAGGCAATCGTATTTGTTTTGGTAGATATGCTCTTCAAGCACTTGAACCCGCTTGGATCACGGCGAGACAGATAGAAGCAGGACGAAGAGCAATAACACGATATGCACGTCGTGGTGGAAAAATATGGGTACGTATATTTCCCGACAAACCGGTTACACTAAGACCCACGGAAACACGTATGGGCTCGGGAAAGGGGTCCCCCGAATATTGGGTAGCCGTTGTTAAACCAGGTCGTATACTTTATGAAATGGGGGGAGTATCTGAAACTGTAGCTAGAGCAGCTATCTCCATAGCGGCCAGTAAAATGCCCATACGAAGTCAATTTATTCGATTAGAGATATAGAACCCTAAAAGGGGTATGGAAGAAAAAAAATGCCCGGTTTTTCTTTCTGGAAAGACAATATTTCTTTCATCCTTTTGCATTGAAATAACAAATTGAAATCAAAATAATATGATTCAACCTCAGACCCTTTTAAATGTAGCAGACAATAGTGGAGCTCGAAAATTGATGTGTATTCGAGTCATAGGAGCTGCTGGTAATCAGCGATATGCTCGTATTGGTGATGTTATTGTTGCTGTAATCAAAGACGCATTGCCCCAAATGCCTCTAGAAAGATCCGAAGTAATTCGAGCTGTAATTGTACGTACATGTAAAGAATTCAAATGCGAAGACGGTATAATAATCCGCTATGATGACAATGCTGCGGTTATAATTGATCAAAAAGGCAACCCAAAAGGAACTCGAGTTTTTGGCGCGATTGCCGAGGAATTGAGAGAATTGAATTTTACCAAAATAGTTTCATTAGCTCCTGAAGTATTATAAATACTAGTAGGCGAAATTTAGATCAAAGAATTAATATTAGTAGATTGTGTTTTACGTATATGTTTTAAAATCCAAAATGAAAAGAAAAAAAAAGAAAACATGTTGATTATAGAAAAATTAGGAGGAACCTAGAATTAGAGTCTTATGGCAAGGACACTATTGCTGATTTACTAACTTCTATAAGAAACGCGGACATGAATAAAAAAGGAACAGTTCGAGTAGTATCTACAAATATTACCGAAAACATTGTTAAAATACTTCTACGAGAGGGTTTTCTTGAAAGTGTTCGGAAACATCAGGAACGTAACAGATATTTCTTGGTTTCAACTTTGCGACATCAAAAGAGAAAGACTCGAAAAGGAATATATAGAACAAGAACTTTTTTAAAGCGTATTAGCCGACCCGGCTTACGAATTTATACCAACTATCAAGGAATTCCTAAAGTTTTGGGTGGAATGGGAATTGCTATTCTTTCTACTTCTCGAGGGATAATGACAGATCGAGAAGCTCGACTAAACAGAATTGGGGGAGAAGTCTTATGTTATATATGGTAATCGCCCCGCCTATAGTGCTCGAATTCTACCTCGCCCTTCCTATTTTGAAAATAAAAATGGAAAAATAGGAGAAAAAAATATGACAGAAAAAAAAAATAGGAGAGAAAAAAAAAACCCGAGAGAAGCAAAAGTTACTTTTGAAGGTTTAGTTACGGAAGCCCTACCCAATGGAATGTTCCGCGTTCGGCTAGAGAATGACACCATCATCCTAGGCTATATTTCAGGAAAGATCCGGTCTAGTTCTATACGAATACTGATGGGGGATAGGGTCAAAATTGAAGTAAGTCGTTATGATTCAAGCAAGGGACGTATAATTTATAGACTTCCCCATAAGGATTCGAAGCGTATCGAAGACTCGAAGGATAGCGAAGATTTGAAGGATAGCGAAGATTTGAAGAATACCAAAGATTCAAAGGATTAGGTTTTTCTTTTTTTTTTCTAGGGTAATAAATTCTAAGTTCTAAAATTCAAGCGAAGAGACTTATTTTTTTCCAAAATATTAGATTCATAGTTTAAAAAAGGATACGGAAATATGAAAATAAGAGCTTCCGTTCGTAAAATTTGTACAAAATGTCGACTGATTCGTAGGCGTGGACGAATTAGAGTGATTTGCTCTAATCCGAAGCATAAACAAAGACAGGGGTAATCTTTCGAAAAAGAACTTTACTGTCTAAAAAGTAAAAAAAAAGTACCCGCGGAAATGTTCCAATTCCAAATAAAATAATTTCAAATAATTAAAGTAAAGGGTGTATTTTACCCTGAAACGGATATCTTTGTATCTTTTTTTTTATTTCTAACTCATATTTATGAGATAATAAAATATGGCAAAAGCTATACCAAAAATTGGTTCACGTAAGAAAGTGCGTATTGGTTTACGTAGGAATGCACGTTTTAGTTTACGGAAGAGTGCACGTAGAATAACAAAAGGGGTTATTCATGTTCAAGCTAGTTTCAACAATACCATTATAACTGTTACAGACCCACAAGGTCGGGTGGTTTTCTGGTCCTCGGCCGGTACTTGTGGATTCAAAAGCTCAAGAAAAGCATCACCCTATGCTGGTCAAAGAACAGCAGTAGATGCTATTCGTACAGTAGGTTTGCAACGAGCAGAAGTTATGGTAAAGGGCGCTGGTAGTGGAAGAGATGCCGCATTACGAGCCATTGCTAAAAGTGGTGTGCGATTAAGTTGTATACGCGATGTAACACCTATGCCGCATAATGGATGTCGACCACCTAAAAAAAGACGTCTGTAAAAGAATTAACCCGCTTTCAACTTTCAAGAGAAATAAACGATTCAATGATAAAATAATAATACTAGTCTATTATGGTTCGAGAGGAGGTAGCAGGATCCACTCAAACACTACAGTGGAAGTGTGTTGAATCAAGAGTAGATAGTAAGCGTCTTTATTATGGTCGTTTCATTCTGTCCCCGCTTAGAAAAGGTCAAGCGGACACCGTTGGTATTGCCTTGCGAAGAGCTTTACTTGGCGAAATAGAAGGAACATGTATCACACGTGCAAAATTTGGGAGCGTGCCACACGAATATTCTACAATAGCAGGTATTGAAGAATCCGTACAAGAAATTTTACTAAATTTGAAAGAAATTGTATTGAGAAGTAATCTCTATGGAGTTAGAGACGCATCAATTTGCGTCAAAGGTCCTAGATACATAACTGCTCAAGATATCATCTTACCGCCTTCCGTAGAAACCGTTGATACGGCACAACCTATAGCTAACTTGACAGAGCCCATTGATTTCTGTATTGATTTACAGATCAAGAGAGATCGTGGATATCAGACAGAACTCAGAAAGAACTATCAAGATGGAAGTTATCCTATAGATGCTGTATCCATGCCTGTTCGAAATGTGAATTATAGTATTTTTTCTTGTGGGAATGGAAATGAAAAACACGAGATACTTTTTCTAGAAATATGGACTAATGGAAGTTTAACCCCTAAGGAAGCGCTTTATGAGGCTTCTCGTAATTTGATTGATTTATTTCTTCCTTTTCTACACGCCGAGGAAGAGGGCACTAGTTTCGAAGAAAATAAAAACAGGTTTACTCCACCCCTTTTTACTTTTCAAAAAAGATTAACTAATCTAAAGAAAAACAAAAAAGGAATTCCATTGAATTGTATTTTTATTGATCAATTAGAATTAACTTCTAGAACATATAATTGTCTAAAAAGGGCCAATATACATACACTATTGGACCTTTTGAGTAAGACTGAAGAAGATCTTATGAGAATTGACAGTTTTCGTATGGAAGATAGAAAACATATATGGGACACTCTAGAGAAGCATCTCCCAATTGATTTACTTAAGAATAAACTCTCGTTTTAAATCCATTGCAATTTTTTTTCTTCTTCTTTTTCGAGTTAGAATAGAATAAAAAGAAAAAAGAAAACAATTTTGCATCTTTGGTACAATCTATATTTTCGCGAAATGGATCATAATAAAATAATAAAATGGATTTTAGGTATCTAGGGAAGATTCTACTTGGAAGTAACTATTTCCTAGATACCTATGGTACTTCATGGTTGAATGAATCAAAAAAAATCTAAAAAAGACCTAAAGTTAACGATTTATCAATGGGTAGTGTTGCTCCAATACCTAACCAAAGAGCTACTACAGTACCGATTAAAAAAACGGTCGTAGCTACTGGGCGGCGAAATGGATTTTGGAATTTATTGACATTCTCTAGAAAAGGTACTGTCAATAAGCCTGTTGGCACAGAAACCATTAAGAGAACGCCCAATAACTTATTGGGTACCGTACGGAGTATTTGAAACACGGGAAAGAAGTACCACTCGGGTAATATTTCCAAAGGAGTTGCAAACGGGTCTGCCGGTTCACCAATCATTGATGGCTCGAGAACCGCTAAACCTACATTACATGCAATAGTACCTAGAATTACTACTGGAAAAATATATAAAAGATCGTTGGGCCATGCGGGTTCCCCGTAATAATTATGTCCCATCCCTTTAGCTAATTTAGCTCTTAATACAGGATCATTTAAGTCTGGTTTCTTTGTTATTGGGATAGGTGAACTCTTTAGGATCCATCCCCCAAAGGAACCGGACATGAGAATTTATCATCATCCGGCTCGAGCAAGAGTGAAAGAAATAAGACCGCGGAAGATCCTTAATAGAATTAAGGTATATAATGACTCAATGACTCTAGACAAAAAAAGCTTTATCAGATTCTCTTTTCCAAAGTTGCACCTACCACTACTCATTGAAAATAATCCTATTCTTATGGGTAAATGCTCAATATCCAAGTGGGCTTACAAATTTGATCATGATCAATTGCTTTGTGGATTGTCTCATGTCTCTTGATTAGTTGGTATTTATCCCCTCAATATCGCAAGTTTCTTACCTCCAAACAAAATATTTACTTGTTACTAATAAAAAATCAAAAAGTTTAGCCTACATTCTTCCTTAGATCCCTTCTTTTACTCCGATAGTATTGCGGATCACAATCGATGCAAAGAAAATGAATGCATTTCCATACTATAATAAAAAGGTAAGTGTAATAAATAGAGAATTGGATCATGTCACATGACTGATTCCATTTCCACTCTATGGGATCTTACGGAGCCTGTTCATGGATGACATGGTTGCGGTATGATCATAGAAGATATTCTCCTCAAGTGAACCAGCCTATCCTTCCTAGGTAGGGGACTTACATGTTGATTGGATGCGGAGACACCTTTGGTTGTGAATTCTAATGTGGCAGATCCAATTCTTTATCTGCATGGCCAAATCAATAATTCAAGTCACACACTCCCATAATCCGCCTTTTTTCTTTCGTAAAATTAACTTCAACTATTTGTATCGTATAAAAATACTTCGGAGTTGAAGAGAAGTATCCAAATGACATGTGTTATTTTACAATAACCCATGCTTGTAGCAATGAAATACCACAACCTACCCGATATGATATATGAGAATTAGAATTCTCTATGATATGCCTTCCCTATAAAGGACCCGAAATACCTTGCTTACGTATCATTGGAAAGTGCATTAACATAAATACGGCAGTAAGCAGAGGCAGTACAAAGGTATGTAAACTATAAAAACGAGTCAAAGTGGATTGGCCCACACTAGCACTTCCGCGTAATAACTCCACTAAAGGCGATCCTATTACCGGAATGGCGTCAGGTACACCTGTCACAATTTTGACTGCCCAATAGCCAATTTGATCCCAAGGCAAAGAATAACCAGTTACACCAAATGATGCAGTCAAAACAGCCAAAACCACACCTGTCACCCAAGTTAATTCACGGGGTTTTTTAAATCCCCCTGTGAGATACACACGAAATACATGCAGGATCATCATTAAAACCATCATACTTGCTGACCATCGATGAACTGATCGGATTAACCAACCAAAGTTGGCCTCGGTCATTATGTATTGAACCGAGGAAAAAGCCTCTGTAACGGTTGGTCGGTAGTAAAAAGTCATAGCAAAACCGGTAGCGACTTGTACTAGAAAACAAGTAAGTGTAATTCCCCCTAAACAATAAAATATGTTGACATGGGGAGGAACATATTTACTAGTTATATCATCCGCAATTGCCTGAATCTCAAGACGTTCCTCAAACCAATCATATACTTTATTGAGATAGGTAACTAACCCACGCCCCCCTCTAAGAGCCGTATATGAAAATTTCATCTCGTACGGCTCAAGCAGAAACACACAAATTTTCAACGAATATTAGAAAAAAGGTTCAAAACTTCATCAGCCACTGAATCGGGTCGATTTGCCTTGAAGATAGCAAATAAAAAAAATCCGGAATATCTTCTTTGTGATGATAATGCCAAAAAATCTCAAGTTGGCGCGTCTTTCTTTCTTCCTTTCCCTTATGTTGGTCATTAGAGGCTTCTTGACTTTTCTCTTCCCTATTTTGGATTTTTTTTTATGCGTAATATAGAAATTATCTTGTTGTGATCCTATGAATCAGTTCAATTAAAACCTTAGATTCATACTAGAGCCACGATGATTTAGTCTCAAGCTAAACAAAAGGCAAGGGTTCTTCGAATAAGAACCGCTTGATAATCATTTATTGAAATTGAATCAGTGTAATGACTCGACAAAATCGATAGAAAAAAAGTTGTCTTTTGGGCAAACAAAATTGTAAGGAAGAAAATTTCTTTTTTATTTTTATTTAAGAACTACTTGAATTTTTCAGTCTGGTTGCGAGGTCTTAATAGTGAGTATGAATCATAGTTCCATTTTTTTTGATCCACTCTATCTATTTCGTGTTCCAGATACTAGAATAAATAATATCTGACGAATTAGAATCATCTTGATAGAGATAACAGGCCCTTTCTATGTATTATCAATAGGATCAATTCTAACAAGTCACACACTCATATTCCAGAGATACCGAAACAAAAAAATTCCGCGGTCGAACTACCATAATATCTAGAAATGTAGAGCTTAAACTAGAAAGGCTTTTTTGGATGGAAAAACTCTGACTTCCTAGTTTTAGTTAGTAGAAACCTAATTGGTTAAAATTCCATCCAGTAAAATGGAAGAATTATAAATTTCTAAAATGATAGATAGGAATATAGCGAATAAAGCCATTGCGACCCCCATAAAAGGAGTAGTCCCCCAACCCGGGGCGACTTTCCCATATTCCGAATTCAAGGGTTTCAGTAAACTACCTGCACCAGTTCGTTTTGGCCTAGGTTTAGAACTATCTTCAACGGTTTGTGTAGCCATAAATTATATTTAATCATTGGTGTTGACTTTGTATACTATTCCGTTGTAGTTGTAAATACACGATCTTTTCGTAGATCCATTGTAATCTTGAAATTCTATAAAAATGGAAACAGCAACTTTAGTCGCCATCTCCATATCTGGTTTACTTGTAAGCTTTACTGGGTATGCCTTATATACCGCGTTTGGGCAACCCTCTCAACAATTAAGAGATCCATTCGAAGAACACGGAGACTAATTTAAGTAAGAAGTCCCCCTATCTGGGAGACTTCTTACTTAAATGAAATTATTTTATTCTTTTAGTTGGAGTTGGTGGAACCTTAGGTGGTTCTCGGAAGAAGATAGCGAAAAAAATTATCCCTAAAGTCGAAACTAAAAGGAACGTATAAACCAATGCTTCCATAGATTCGATCGTGGTTTATTTACAATTATAACTTCCACACCTATTCATTTGTCATTTGGGAGAATTTCCCATATAAAGAAAGAAAAAGAGTCAAAGAAAGGATGGGAGATGTCAAATCAAAAAAGAGAGGTGAAAGATACCATAACAATGTGTATCAGACTGCCTGTTTCTTTGTAGTTGGATCTCCCACTTTTTGGAATGTTCCAAATTCCACTTGAGCATCCAAATCTGGATCAATACCAGCAAAAACATCTCGGAACAATGTTCTAGCGCCATGCCAAATGTGTCCGAAAAAGAAGAGCAAAGCAAAGGTAGCATGACCAAAAGTGAACCAACCCCTTGGACTGCTGCGAAAAACACCATCGGATTTCAAAGTAGCCCGGTCTAATTCAAAAATTTCCCCTAATTGAGAACGCCTCGCATATTTTTTTACAGTAGCAGGATCAGAATAATTTACTCCATTAAGTTCGCCACCATAGAACTCCACCGTTACGCCTACTTGTTCAACACTATATTTGGATTCTGCTCTTCTAAAAGGAACGTCCGCTCTAACAATTCCCTCCTCATCTACCAAAACAACCGGAAATGTTTCAAAAAAAGTAGGCATACGGCGTACAAAAAGCTCACGTCCTTCTTTATCTCTAAAGACGGGATGTCCTAACCATCCAACAGCTATTCCATCCCCATTGTCCATTGAGCCCGCTCTGAATAATCCCCCTTTTGCCGGATTATTACCAATATAATCATAAAAGGCTAATTTTTCGGGAATTTTAGACCAAGCTTCTGATAAACTAAGATTTTCGGCTAAACCATTGCTAACTCTTCGATATATTTCTTGCTGAAAGTATCCCTGATCCCACTGATAACGAGTAGGCCCAAATAATTCGATTGGGGTCGTTGCTGACCCATACCACATAGTTCCAGCAACTACGAAAGCTGCAAAAAAAACAGCAGCGATACTACTGGAAAGTACAGTTTCAATATTGCCCATACGTAATCCTTTATATAGACGTTGAGGCGGACGGACACTAAGATGGAATAAGCCCGCTAATATACCCAATGTACCCGCAGCAATATGATGAGAAGCTATTCCCCCCGGAACAAAAGGATCAAAACCTTCTGCACCCCACGCTGGATTTACAGCTTGTACTTTTCCAGTTAGTCCATAAGGATCGGATACCCATATCCCAGGACCATACAAACCCGTTACATGAAATGCCCCAAAGCCAAAGCAAGCCACCCCTGCAAGAAATAAATGAATTCCAAAGATCTTGGGCAAATCCAAAGAGGGTTTTCCCGTCCGCTCATCAGAGAATATTTCTAGGTCCCAATATACCCAATGCCAGATCGCTGCCAAGAAACACAAGCCAGAAAACACAATATGCGTAGCTGCCACACCTTCATAACTCCAAATACCCGGATTTGTTACAGTTCCTCCTGAAATACTCCAACCACCCCACGAATCCGTTATTCCTAAACGAGTCATGAAGGGAATTACGAACATACCTTGTCTCCACATTGGATCCAGAACAGGATCAGAGGGATCAAAAACTGCTAATTCGTATAAAGCCATTGAGCCAGCCCAACCAGAAACTAGAGCTGTGTGCATTATATGCACCGCAAGCAATCGACCCGGATCATTCAATACGACAGTATGAACACGATACCAAGGCAAACCCATGGAAATACCCCTTTAGCAAAGAAAAATAGACACGATGTCGCTTTATTTTATCGCATTGAAAAAGATTATCCATTGTACCTAACCCTTCTAGGGGATTCTGTGTCAGAAAGCGCGAATATTTATTTCATTCCATTAAAAATAAGAAGCCAATTCTGTTCATAAGAAGAAAGAGAAGCAGATCTATTCTATACTCGATAAGTGCCAATATGCAATGGGTAACTTGGCCAATTTGGAAAAAACGAAGAATAGATCGCTACCCCTCTTTGTTTAGCATTCGAATCACCCATTCCTTTTTCTTTATTCAATCTGTCTTACCTTTCTTATATGTATAACCTTTCCATCTATGTATTAATAGAATCTATAGTATTCATATAGAATAGAATAAGAATAAAATAGAATAGAATAAGAATAAAAATTAAGACAATAAACTGCAGATTCTTTCTTTCTGTTCCATTCTTACGTTTCCATATTAAAGTGTTTCTTACTTAAATTTAATAATATTAATCTAATATGCCCATTGGTGTTCCAAAAGTACCTTACCGGATTCCTGGAGATGAAGAAGCGACTTGGGTTGACTTATACAATGTTATGTATCGAGAAAGGACACTTTTTTTAGGTCAAGAGATTCGTTGCGAGATCACGAATCATATTACAGGTCTCATGGTATATCTGAGTATAGAAGATGGAATTAGTGATATTTTTTTGTTTATAAACTCCCCAGGCGGTTGGCTAATCTCAGGAATGGCTATTTTTGATACGATGCAAACGGTGACACCAGATATATATACAATATGCCTCGGAATAGCCGCGTCCATGGCGTCCTTCATTCTGCTTGGAGGAGAACCCGCCAAGCGTATAGCATTCCCTCACGCGAGGATTATGCTTCACCAACCTGCTAGTGCTTATTATCGGGCAAGGACACCAGAATTTTTACTAGAAGTAGAAGAGTTACACAAAGTTCGCGAAATGATCACAAGGGTTTATGCACTAAGAACAGGCAAGCCTTTTTGGGTTGTATCCGAAGACATGGAAAGGGATGTTTTTATGTCAGCAGACGAAGCCAAAGCTTATGGACTTGTCGATATTGTAGGGGATGAAATGATTGACAAGCACTGCGATACTGATCCAGTGTGGTTTCCGGAAATGTTTAAGGATTGGTAGTGTCCGGATTTCTTGTAAAGTTATTTCACAGCTAAATTCGTGTTTTCCTCGATTTAATAGAAAATAGAAAGACTTCATGATGAGCAATCATCAGGTTAAGATGGATCTAAACCAATCCATTTTTTTCTATATACATACAACATGCCAACGGTTAAACAACTTATTAGAAACGCAAGACAGCCAATACGAAATGCTAGAAAAACGGCTGCGCTTAAAGGATGCCCTCAGCGTCGAGGAACATGTGCTAGGGTGTATGTGCGACTCGTTCAGATCATGACTTCAAACAAATATAAAAAAAATTTGAAGTATCCCTGATTAGTACCAATGAATAGGATATAGCTTCTCTATCCTAGATTTCTATGGTATATGGAATTTCTGGTTTCCTTTGGTGCAAATCGAATTATCTAAATTTGGAAATAAGAAGCAATTCTCCCATTGGTAGCAAATGGTTATCCATTAAGCGGAGGAAATAGTAATAAAAAGAAAAAGGCTTATGCTCTTTTATCTTATAAAGAACGGACTAACAGGGTCAGCTACTTAGCCAACTTTCATAATTAAATACCGTCACTGTATGGATAACTCTTATTGTGAAAAGAGCTATTTACTCTATAATGGATAGGTAGAGCCAAAGAATGTGAACTATACAAGTTCGTAATACTTTTTGATGAAAGAAAGGGCTCCGGTGTATAGAGAGGGCCTCACCGTTTAAAAGGGAACCATAGAAACGATGGAACCCACTATTTTTTTTAGTATTATTTAGAATGAATTTGTTATTTCGTATAGAAATAACTGAACGGAGTGGAATAAAAAATCGTGGTTGGGAAGGTTACTATAGCAAAAGCCATTGGAATTAATATTTTATATATCGGAATAATTAGTTTTGTTATTAATGAGAAAAAGGGTGGCTAAAAGAAGAGAAATCATTAGTTATTCATTAAGGTTAATTTGATTCAATGACCAGAGTTCCGCGAGGATATATAGCCCGGAGACGACGAACAAAAATGCGTTCATTTGCCTCAAACTTTAGAGGGGCTCATTTAAGACTTAATCGAATGATTACCCAACAAGTAAAAAGAGCTTTTGTTTCCTCTCATCGAGATAGAGGTAGGCAAAAGAGGGATTTTCGTCGTTTGTGGATCACTCGGATAAACGCAGCAACGCGGGTATATAAAGTATTCGATAGTTATAGTAAATTAATACACAACCTGTACAAGAAGAAATTGATTCTTAATCGTAAAATGCTTGCACAAGTAGCTGTATCAAATCCAAATAATCTTTACACGATTTCCAATAAAATAAAGATCATCAATTAAAGGTATAAATAAAGTAATATACTGGAATAATAAAAGATGAATTCCCGGAGAGGGAACTCCGGGAAGATACAATAAATTAAGATTAAGTGGTAGGAATCGACGAGCTGGATTACTTTCTTTATAATATATATAGGTCTGGCCCTTGCGAATTCGAATAAAACATCAACAATCGGAACTTAAGTTCCGGTTGTTGTTTCTTAAATTTTGGTTGTAGTTTCTTAAGTTTCGATTGGAATTGTACTTTTGCGTTAATTGAGGAATATGTCTATTTTTTCTGGGTCTAGAACCTGTAATTATTGAAATTGACTGGGCTTGAAATTGTTTTTCGTTCTCATAGTTACGAAACGGTAAAAAAGATAAAATACGAGCCTGTTTTATAGCAAGAGTAATTAATCGTTGTTGTTTCAAGGTTAATCTATTTATTCGTCTCGATAATATTTTTCCTTGTTCACTAATAAATCTATTAATTAAACTCATGTTTCTATAATCAATTCGATCTCCCGGGCCAATCCGGGGACGCCTACGAAAAGGTTGTTTAGATTTACGAAAAGGTTGTTTGAATTTACGAAAAGTTTGCTTGGATTTACGAAAGGGTTGCTTGGATTTATTAAAAGTTTGCTTGGATTTACTAAAGGGTTGCTTAGATTTAAGAAAAGGTTGTTTAGATGTATACATGATTTATTCCTTATTTAATTTAAAATTGGAAAATGCACTTCTTTATTTTATTAATTTAGGATCCAGAAGAAGTAGTTTTTCTTTGATCCATATCTTATTTGATTCATATTTATAGTATATGAATACCCTCTATACATATGAAATAATATCGACCGGAAATCAGATGAGTTGATTTGTATTTTGTATTCTATACTATGTTTTATTTATATATAAAATATGAAGTTCTTACTCTTTCTGTTGTTTGGAAAGATCGAATACACGATGTTCCTATTTCTTTATTTCGTGATGAGTCGTATGCTTGCGACAATAACGACAAAATTTTTTGAATTCTAATTGTCCGGGTGTATTGTGGCGATTCTTTTGAGTACTATATCTAGAAATCCCCGTCGATTCCTCATTGGCACCTTTTCGAACACAACTGATGCATTCCAAAATAACTCTGATTCTAACATCTTTTCCCTTGGCCATGAACCTCCTTTTCCTTTTGGATTGACTTAATTTAATTCTTCTACTTATTCTTTTATTCTTCTATTTTGAATCCGAAGAAGAAGAATAAAATTCATTAGAATAATTTTTTTTTATTCTTAAATTAAGTAATAAAAAATAGAGAAATAATTAAAGAATACAATCCTTGTCGAATTAGCAAAGATTTTGGTTCGAAATCCTTTCATTTAATTAGTCAGCCCCGCCTTTTTCTATGCTCTGATTTCTGAGGCCTGATTTAGCTTGGGTACCCCTTTAAATTGAATTTCTATTTTTAAAAATAGGGTTTACCAAATTTTTAATGACTCTGAGGTTCAACCCAATCCATCTTTTCTTTCTTTTTCCTTCCGATACTAAAAAAAGATTGAAAAGGATAAGATAAAATTTTGTCATATCACGAAGAAATCTATCCCTCCCATAGCAATAACTAGAATTAAAAAAAAGGGAATGACAAAGCATCCGGGAATAAACGATTAATTTCTATCAATAAACCTGCTAAAGCACCAAACCATAGAGTACTTAGCACGGGTGCTACAGAGAGATATGTTTTTATATCCCGCATTGAAAATCCTCCTTCCTTGTTGGAATACATATATGATCATAAACTTATGCTATATATAAACTGAACCATAATCGACGAAATTTTCCGAAATTGTCCTATCCCTAAAAAATAAAAAGATGACCCCTTCTTCCTATATATTATCAAGGAAAAGTAATCTTTCTTTTATAGGCGAAATTCTATTGGATTTTAGCTGTATATAATTCCTTAATTATATGAGACCAAAAAGAAGAAATGACACGAGGGTTCTATATATAGATAGAGAAAGAATAAGAAAATTATGATGTGGAAAAGAAGACAGGAATTGTGTACAATGGCATTGCACAACAATTTAATTTGGAAAAGGGATGTAGCGCAGCTTGGTAGCGCGTTTGTTTTGGGTACAAAATGTCACAGGTTCAAATCCTGTCATCCCTACCTATTACTTCTTTCTTCTTTATAGGCAGTAGCAACGAGATCAATTAAAGTAAAGTGGGTATAACTGGAATTTGTGGAGACTATACGTACGTGAGATACATTAGGAATAGAAAAAGATTTTCTTTTTGAATGAATGAAAGCGCTCTTAGTTCAGTTCGGTAGAACGCGGGTCTCCAAAACCCGATGTCGTAGGTTCAAATCCTACAGAGCGTGATTCCATCTATCTTATGTCGAAGCAGAGTAAAATAATTTAACAAAATTGAATTGTAACTCCAATTTGACCTCCTCCAGACCAGAGAGGAGGTCAATAAAAAAAAAAAAATGACTCAATCAAAGATCCAACTGATCCCCACGCCTGTATTGCAAATACGCAGTCACGAATAATCCCGCTAAAGTAATAGGAATTAGGCCTAAGACGATTCCAAATAGAAAAACTTCAATCATTTCGATTTGTTCGGGGGGATAAAAAAAGAGGTACGATCTATCCCTAAATAGTACTCTAAATTATCCACGAATCTCAATGACCAAGAAAAGAATTCCTAATTAGTCTGGAAAAGAGTCGTAGAATATCAGGAATCCCAAAGAAAGATTTTGCTTTTCTGAATTATTATTATTCAGTCAATTCAAATAAGACGTATCTTGTTCAAGCCAATAAATAGAGCTGGGGTTATAGTTAAAGCAGCCAGTAGAAAACCGAAATAACTAGTTAAAGTAAGCATGAAAGAGTTAAATTCCATTTATTTTTTTTTACTACACTACATATGTTGGTAAAGCATTTACCTAAGTTATGGAAAATTCATAATTCATCAGTTATTTTAGATAATACTAAAAAACAAGATAGAGTGAGATACAGAAGTGTAAAAGAAAGTGGATTCATCAGATGATACATGAGTCCCTAATTTCGAATCAAGAGATTTGTTATGGAATTTTTCAATTGAGTAAAGTAATAATATTAAGAACTAGATCATATAACCCCATTGAATGAAAAAATGAAATTGGATTTTCAGGGAAATTTCGGAATAAGAGATAAATAAACAATTGAATTTGAAAAAAAAACTTCTTTCTATTTTGGATAATTTCTTTTTCAATAGGACCCTCTTTTTGGACTGAACGATCGAATATTCCCCTATTCCTTCTTATTTTAATTTTAACTGATTGTATTCTATATGGAATAAGAGGAGAAGAAAAGCATTCCACGACCTCCCGAGGGTCTGTTAAAAAAAAAAGAAAGCTCTTCCTTGAATTTACTTTATTTTTATTCCTTTTTCGAACTCCAACCAAAGTAGATTCGAAGACGAGTCACTTCAATTATCCTTTTAAGTTCTATTCTATCTTCTGTCTTTCCCTATTTCATCTCGTAAAGTTCCACGCTCGCAGTTTGGTCAAGAAAGTTAGACCTAATCCAACAAACAAGACAAGGATTAATTACGAATTATGAAAGGATAAATTTCACATATATATACTTGTCCTTGTATTGTGTCAGTATGAGAATATCCTTCCTAAATTATTTATCCAAACCTATTGATCATTAACTTAGATTTTCCCAAGATTTTGGCTGCTATTCCGAATTACTCTATTATTCCGAAGCCAAGGAAAATAAATAGAACCTACAAAAAAGGGGTTTTCTATTGACGCCTTGAATAACATATAGCTTACCTATAGACAAAAAAAAGTAATTATGTTTCGGAACCAGGCAAAACCAGATTGCTGTGCCATAGGAAGGATAGCTATACTAATTCGGTATACTCAAAATACACCTTTGGTACAAAATTGACAATCTCACAAGGATGAAATATCAGTAATTTTCTATTTACTGGTTGATCCCATCTTTTACGGAATCAATTCCT
Organism: Hordeum vulgare subsp. vulgare; assembly: GCF_904849725.1. Classification (NCBI taxonomy): domain Eukaryota; kingdom Viridiplantae; phylum Streptophyta; class Magnoliopsida; order Poales; family Poaceae; genus Hordeum; species Hordeum vulgare. The sequence goes on along the minus strand of NW_025422733.1, from coordinate 37,625 downwards.
TTTTTGAATGTACAAAAATTTTGGGAGTTCAGCATGTCTGGAAGCACGGGAGAACGTTCTTTTGCTGATATTATTACCAGTATTCGATACTGGGTTATTCATAGCATTACTATACCTTCCCTATTCATTGCGGGTTGGTTATTTGTCAGTACGGGTTTAGCTTATGACGTGTTTGGAAGTCCTAGGCCAAACGAATATTTCACGGAAAGCCGACAAGGAATTCCGTTAATAACCGACCGTTTTGATTCTTTAGAACAACTCGATGAATTTAGTAGATCCTTTTAGGAGGCCCTCAATGACCATAGATCGAACCTATCCTATTTTTACAGTGCGATGGCTGGCTATTCACGGACTAGCTGTACCTACTGTTTTTTTCTTGGGATCAATATCAGCAATGCAGTTCATCCAACGATAAACCAAATTCCAACTATAGAACTATGACACAATCAAACCCGAATGAACAAAATGTTGAATTGAATCGTACCAGTCTATACTGGGGTTTATTACTCATTTTTGTACTTGCTGTTTTATTTTCCAATTACTTCTTCAATTGAGAGAAAGAAAGAGACTAATAAGAATTCTCTTATCCCATTTGGAAAGATACCATCCTTATAACTACCCATGACTGTTTTTGTCTCTAGCATGACCAATTGATAAAATGTGGAGGAAAGTAGGGGAAATGGCCGATACTACTGGAAGAATTCCTCTTTGGCTGATAGGTACTGTAGCTGGTATTCCTGTGATTGGTTTAGTAGGTGTTTTCTTTTATGGTTCATATTCTGGATTGGGTTCATCTCTATAGTAATCGGAGGGACCAGATTGTAAACATGAAAAAGTAGGAGCTTAGCGGGTCCTTACCCCCTTTATCTGATTAGAGCGGAAAGGACCCGCGGAATTTTTACTCTTATAACGCGAATTGAATCTATTCGATTCACTCTTATGAAGCAACAAGAAAAAGAGATCACTCGAGGATCCAATATCTTATTCCACAAAGGAAGTATCCTGAAAATCCTTGATTTAGTTTCGAGTAATAAACTAATAAAACCTTAATCAAAACTATTCAACTAGCCTAAAAATAAAAAAAAAACCTTCAATGGAAGAGTTTACTTTTTTTTGCAAAATTTCTGTAAGTTTGAAGTTAAACTTAATTAAACAAGCCAAGCAATTCTATTTGCTTACAATCACAAGAAATTTGTCCCCCGCCATATTTTCTTCCCCTCTGTTTGTCCACTACCTCGGCTAAACCTAAGCAAAAGAAAAAGAGGCCCAAGAGACAGACCCGAATAAAGAAGAAATAGTAAAGTAATCTTTGACGAATTAGGAAGAAAAAGGATTCTTATTTTGATACAAGAAGAATCGGCACAAGAAAAAGCCTTTTTCTTGTGCCGAATAGACGATTAAGAAGACCTGCAATCCCTCGAAAGAAATTTAAATTTTATTGTTCTCGCCTTTGCCTTGGATTCTCTTCTTTTGCATGAGATATAAATAAGGAATTCCAGACATCTCGTAAACAAAAAAAAGTCTAAACAAAAAAAGGATTTCCAAAAAAGATCATAGATAATTCTAGCAATTGCCAATAAATCGAGGCTTTTTACCAACTTGATGGTAAGAAATTCCGGGACCTAGAAATTCATTTCGTACAATTGAACCTTTTCAAACTGTTTCTTTTTGAGAACCAAAAAAACTTGTGCCAAAATAACGGATGCGAAGAAGAACAAAAGGCCTTGGACACGTAATGGATCCTGAAGCACGATTTCTGCGTCCCCCTGACCAAAACCTCCCACATTAGGATTGCTTGTTAATGGTTGATCAATCTTGATGGATTCCCCCTCTGAAACAAGAAGTTCTGGTCCGGGAGGTATAATATCAATCACTTGGCGTCCATCTGATGCATCAACTATGGATATTTCATACCCCCCTTTTTCTTTACGTAGTATTTTTCTTACTATACCTGTTGACGTAGCATTATAGACTGTATTGTTACTCTTGCTACCATCAGGATAGATCTGTCCTCTTCCTCGGTTTCCCCCTACATATATAGGATATTTTAAGAAATGAGCATCTTTCTTCGTAGCAGGATCAGGGGAAAGAATGGGAAAGACAATTTCACTATATTTCTTACCGGGAACAGGGCCTATCACAAGAATATTTTTTTTATCGGGACGATAACTCTGAAAAGCAAGATTTCCTATCTTTTCTTTTAACTCAGGGGAAATACGGTCGGGCGGCGCTAATTCAAATCCCTCGGGCAAAATAAGAACAGCACCTACATTCAACCCTCCCTTTTTTCCATTAGCAAGAACTTGTTTCAATTGCATATCATAAGGAATTCGAAGAACTGCTTCAAATACAGTATCGGGAAGCACAGCTTGGGGAACTTCAATATCGACGGGCTTGCTAGCTAAATGGCAATTGGCACATACAATTCGCCCAGTTGCTTCTCGTGGGTTTTCATAACCCTGCTGCGCAAAAATGGGATATGCATTTGAAATAGATGTCCGAGTTATTACGTATATCATGATCGATACAGAAATCGATCGAGTTATCTGTTCCTTTACCCAAGAAAAAGTATTTCTATTTTCCATGTCCAATCACAGATCCCAGAATTTCTACAATAAATTAGATAGGTAGCTAAGCTAATCTAGTTCCCTATACACGAATTTGTTGGCATTCTACTGCAACAGTTGTACTGCAATGATGAATACCTTAAAGCAGGTATAAATAGAAAGAATTTTGGTAAAATGGAAAAGGGCTTTCTTTCTAAAGAAAGATGCTAATTTGATTAATATTAATATCGGGAGATCAAATGAATTTATGCTTCACTAATTGAATGATAAATGACTACAAGCGAAGGAGATAGACGGTTTAAACAAAAAAAGACCCAAAATTTCAAACATGTATCTAGAATTACTGGAAAACTACAAACAAAAATAGTGAAAATAAGCTCATTAGGAGCCCATCCAAAATCGTTATAGACCCAACGAATTACTAGTTCCCAACCACGGGTGGAGTGAAATCCAACAAAAAAATCAGTAACTAAAAGAATAAAAAAAGCTTTTATTGAGTCATTTAAATTATAGAAGAATTCCTGAACCCAAGAATTCAAAATGACAAGTTCCTCTTTACCCAGAAAAAAAGAACCACTTAGAATAGCCAAACAGATTATATTTGTCGAGAAATGCAAAATGATATGGAGATGATCCTCATTATTTATTTTGACCCATTGTATTATTTCCTTGTGTATTCCTGTAGGAGGTTTTTGTACATGTGTCTTTAGTTTCCCTTTTATCATCTCGTCCAAGAGAGAAAGTTCTTCTAATTCTATGAATCTTTCTAGAATCCTTTTCTCTTGAATATCAGTTAAGAGAGTTTCGGATTGCCTGGTATTCCACCAATTCTTAATCCAAAGTTCCAGACATTTGTTAAATGAGGAAGAGACCCCCCAAGGCAAAAGTACGATAAATACAAGATATAGTAAAGAAGGCAATGCTTTCTTTTTTTTCATTTTTGATCTGTAAATGGAGTTGTTAATGAATATGCTTCATTCGCTGACTCTATTCCATTCCCTGACTCTATATGATGATATTTCTATTTCATGATATTTCTATTTCTTTGAAGCAAAAACTCTATAGGTTTGATACCCTGTATCTATTCTTCTTTTTTGTATATTAGTGGAATTTCAGTGCATTGGGTTCTTTCTTAGATCTAGATGGAATGAAATAGTGAAATAGAATAAAAAAAGCCCTTTCGGGTGAAAATGGAAGAGAAGAATAGTATGCAATATATCTAACTTCGACAAAAAAAATTTAAAATAATTTTATCTTATCCTCGTTTGTTCCTTCCTTTAGATAAATACTTAAAAATCCCCTTACAATAACAAATCCAATTTCGAAGGGACTTCCTCCCCATGTTGAGAAAACTTTTCTTCTTCCAATTTATCTTTTCTTCATTCAATTCAGTTCAAAAAAGATACCTCAAAATACTTCAATTGGTACGCGCAAGAAATAGGCCAATTCGGCAGCTTTTTGTTCAATTTCTCGTGGAGTAAAAAACTTATCATCAGTACGAGTCAAGGGAATGATCCCCTGGCCCCGGATTTCCATATAAAGAATACGACGAGGATAAAGACCCTCTTTAACCTGAATTCTAATTGATTGGATATCCCGCATAAGGAATCGAAGGAAGACGCGACGTTTTATTCCAGGGAATCCCCAACGAAAAATGCAAACTATTCCCTCTTTTCTATCGAATCGGTCATAACCACTACCTACATTCCACAAAATAGTACACCACAGGTAGGAGCTAATGAATAGGCCTGCGATTCCGTAGAAAGACATCACGACCCCCTGCGGAAAAAAAAGAATTTCTTGAGATGGAAGTATAGATATAATATTCTTACCAAGATAACTGGAAGTCCCAACCAATAAGAATCCTAGTGAACCTAGAAAAAGAATACAGGCCCAGAAAAAATTACTCCTTTTTCGAGAACCTTTTAGAAGTTCTACCCATATGTGTTCTGATCGCCAATTCATATTAGATATACTAAATCCAGCAGCGGTCGATTGAAATTGAGAGAATAAGCTAAATAATTTTGCCTTTACTTTTTTTGATTCTGAAATCGCCTTCAGCAACTAGTACTCCTGTGAAATAATAGGTTAGATACATTGACTTTCTATTCAAAAAATATTCGTTGATTCAATTAAAATAAATAAAAAAAAACTCGCTATACCAAGCTCTGCATATTCATGCATTTATGCTCGTAGCCTATATCTGCATCCATAGCCGTTTTTCATTTGTGTGTAGAAAGTGTGTGTAGAAAAAGTCACATACCCTACCATATTATATTACTTACACTAAAAAATACTAGACAATCTTTTTTTTTTGCACATAAAGAAATAAAGAAGTCATTGCAATTGCCGGAAATACTAAGCCTACTAAAGGCACGAAAATAGAAGGTAAGTTTAAATCCGTCATGGAATAGGTGTCTCAATTCAAATTTACTATTTCTATCTAGTCGAAAAATATCTTAAGATTCTTATGATATAATTAAGTATATCTATTATAAGGAATATTGACTATTGTATTTTTTTAGTTTGCAAAATATTCTGTAAAAAAAATGATAAGGATAATAAGAAAATTCCAAAAAAGGAGAACTAATTAAAAAGATTTTTTTTATTTTCCCATCCTCATGGCCTTTCTATCTTTCTAATCTAATTTGAAATTGGATTCAAAAGAAAGCGACTAGAATTTACTTCCTGCATACATACTTCTCTAGAAGCGCATACAATAATGCGTGGTAAAGGCAGAAAAATAGTATATTCAATCAAAATCAAAGGGCAAATTATCTTACCTACTATAGATCCCCTACTACCCTCTTAAGATCCCCTACTACCCTCTTAAGATCCCCCCTACTACCCTCTTAGACTTTTAAAGGCGATATACCACCCAAAGAAAGGGTATGAAAATGCCGGGTGGTGTTAGCTTTTCGACGAAGACCCGTCCTGTGCCGCGAAGTCCTGTTAGTAAGACCCCGCGCAATAATGGATTATAGAAGAATAGTATTCAAAATACTGCTCTGGACGCATATAGTAGCATTGCGATTCCTAATCTTTTTTATTTATGAATATGAACAGAAAAAATTCATTGTATCGTTGGGTCGGAGCGGAGGTTTGGTCCAGAAAAATTAGGAACAAAACGTCTACTCTACCACACTGAAGTCTATAGCGCTGTATTTCCACGAAAGTATAATTCTTACCATCAGGATACGCTCCTTTCAACGTCTCTCCGATGGGTCCAGGTTCTATGTCCAATCCCAAATCAAGGATTTCTCGCTCTTGATCGGAGTCATAAACTAAAACTACCTTTTTATCCTTTTTATTAAGGTTATAGAAAACTTCCTTATCTAGTTCTAGCATGTTGACTCACGATTACGCCTGTTAAAAGTTTCAAACGTCCTCTTTTTTGAAATTGAAAGAGAGTCTTATAAAAAGGTCTAACTTCCAAACTATGTCTTTTTTCATTCATTCTCCTTTAGTTTTTTTCTCTATCTAGAAGTGGAATAGAATAACCCGGTTGAAGGGTAATGATCATACGTCTGTAATGCATTGTACGGCCCAGAATAGGTCCTATTCTTCTACCTTTTCCAGGTAGTCGATGGCTATTCACAGCTACCACCTTAATCCAAAGAAGAGTTTGAACCAATGCTTTATTTCTGTCTTAGTGAATCCCGATTCGACATTAAAAGTATATTGATTCTTTCCCAATAAACGAAGACTTTTTTCTGTAAATACTGCGTATTTGATTCCATTATCATATGATACTACTATATTTTATTATTTTCTTTTTATTTCTTTATTGTATTATACCTTAATATATATATATATTCTAGATATATAGAATAGACGAATCTCGATTTGTCAAGTCTCATGATCATATCATGATCTATTTTTATTCGGCTCAATCTTTTTTATAAAAAAAAAGATTGAGCCGAGTTTAATTGCAATCAATTAGAAGAATAAAGAAGAATTACTGCATTTCATAACTTATTTTTTTCTCTTTTTATTTCGTTTATTTTTTTTTAGACCTTCTTATCGATAGTATCTACCGGCTCGAACTCGAATTTGATCGCCTTCCATACTTCACAAGCTGCGGCTAGTTCAGGACTCCATTTGCAAGCTGCTCGGATAATTTCATTACCTTCGCGAGCAAGATCACGCCCTTCGTTACGAGCTTGTACACAAGCTTCTAAAGCCACTCGATTAGCTGCTGCACCAGGTGCATTCCCCCAAGGATGTCCTAAAGTTCCTCCACCAAATTGTAATACAGAATCGTCCCCAAAGATTTCGGTCAGAGCTGGCATATGCCAAACATGAATACCACCTGAAGCTACCGGTATAACACCTGGCATGGATACCCAGTCCTGAGTGAAAAAGATACCGCGAGCACGATCTTTTTCAATAAAATCATCGCGCAATAAATCAACAAAACCTAAAGTCATTTCGCGTTCCCCTTCTAACTTACCTACTACTGTACCGGAGTGGATATGATCTCCCCCAGACATACGCAATGCTTTAGCTAATACACGGAAATGCATACCATGATTTTTCTGTCTATCAATAACTGCATGCATTGCACGGTGAATGTGAAGAAGTAAGCCATTGTCGCGGCAATAGTGAGCCAAAGTAGTATTTGCGGTGAATCCCCCGGTTAAGTAGTCATGCATTACAATAGGAACCCCTAATTCTCTCGCAAATACAGCTCTCTTAATCATTTCTTCACATGTACCCGCAGTCGCATTCAAGTAATGCCCCTTGATTTCACCGGTTTCGGCCTGTGATTTATAAATAGCTTCGGCACAAAAGACAAAACGGTCTCTCCAGCGCATAAATGGTTGTGAGTTTACGTTTTCATCATCTTTGGTAAAATCAAGTCCACCACGTAGACACTCATAACACGCTCTACCATAATTTTTTGCGGATAATCCCAATTTTGGTTTAATAGTACATCCCAATAAAGGACGGCCATACTTGTTCAACTTATCTCTTTCAACTTGGATACCATGAGGCGGGCCTTGGAAAGTTTTTGAATAAGTAGGGGGAATTCGTAGATCCTCCAAACGTAGAGCACGTAGGGCTTTGAACCCAAATACGTTACCCACAATGGAAGTAAACATGTTAGTAACGGAACCCTCCTCAAATAGGTCTAATGGATAAGCTACATAACAGATCCATTGGCTGTCTTCCCCAGCAACAGGCTCGATGTGATAGCATCGTCCTTTGTAACGATCAAGACTGGTAAGTCCATCAGTCCAAACAGTTGTCCATGTACCAGTAGAAGATTCGGCAGCTACTGCAGCCCCTGCTTCTTCGGGCGGAACCCCAGGCTGAGGACTTACTCGGAATGCTGCCAAGATATCAGTATCCTTAGTTTCATACTCTGGGGTGTAGTAAGTCAATTTATAATCTTTAACACCAGCTTGAAATCCAACACCTGCTTTAGTTTCTGTTTGTGGTGACATAAGTCCCTCCCTACAACTCTTGAATTAAGAATTCTCACAATAACAGGGTCTACTCGATGTTAATTAGGCGTAAATGAAACTTTAGCAAAAATCTCGTAAAACAAAAAGGATATTCAATTAATATAATATCAACTCATTAAAGAAAATTGAGGGCATGCTTAGGTTAATGAATATGTTTCATTCATATATAATGCGTACACCCTGTGTATGTTCTATCCTATAGGAATTCCACTATAGGAATTCGATAGGAATTGAGTTGTTGTTATGGTAAGTTAACACGGTTCGTTATTAAACCATGGATTTGATTTACCAAATCCATCATTATTGTATACTCTTTGATAGGTATAGCGCAACCCAAATTAATCCCTAATCCTTATTTTACAAGTTCTTAATAGGTCTCTTTTCTTATTTGGAATGCAAATACCTAACTAAATACTAATAAAATTCTTTGTTGACAGCAATCTATGCTTCACAGTAGTATATATTTTGTATATCGAAGTCCTAGATAGGAAAGTAGAGTAGGCACAGATCCTCCACAAAAGGCAAAATGTATATGAAAAAAAGATTGATTGAACTTTCCAACGGACTCATTCCATGAGTAAACGATTGAATGGGATTCGCTTGGGCAACGAAATCAAGTCCTGGTCCCCTTTTCTCTCTTATTGAATTAACTAATTCATTTCCTTTTTACTTTTGGATTTTTTTTGATTTGATTTGGCATTATTCAACAATAAAAAAAGAAAAATTTCGACAAATTCCTTTTTTTTAATTATGTGATAATTATGAGAACCAATCCTACTACTTCTCGTCCCGGGGTTTCCACAAGTGAAGAAAAAAGTACAGGTCGTATCGATCAAATTATTGGACCCGTGCTGGATGTCACTTTTCCCCCGGGCAAGTTACCTTATATTTATAACGCTTTAGTAGTCCAGAGTAGAGACACTGCCGATAAGCAAATTAATGTGACTTGTGAGGTACAACAATTATTAGGAAATAATCGAGTTAGAGCTGTAGCTATGAGTGCTACGGACGGGTTGATGAGAGGAATGGAAGTGATTGACACGGGAGCTCCTCTCAGTGTTCCGGTCGGTGGAGCTACTCTCGGACGAATTTTCAACGTTCTTGGGGAGCCTGTTGACAATTTGGGTCCTGTAGATAGTAGTGCAACGTTCCCTATTCATAGATCTGCGCCTGCCTTTATCGAGTTAGATACGAAATTATCCATCTTTGAAACAGGTATTAAGGTCGTCGATCTTTTAGCTCCTTATCGACGTGGAGGAAAAATAGGACTATTTGGGGGGGCTGGAGTAGGTAAAACAGTACTGATCATGGAATTAATCAATAACATTGCTAAAGCTCATGGGGGCGTATCCGTATTCGGTGGAGTAGGGGAACGGACTCGTGAAGGAAATGATCTTTATATGGAAATGAAGGAATCCGGAGTAATTAATGAAAAAAATATTGAAGAATCAAAGGTAGCTCTAGTCTATGGCCAAATGAATGAACCACCGGGAGCTCGTATGAGAGTTGGTTTAACTGCCCTAACTATGGCAGAATATTTCCGAGATGTTAATAAGCAAGACGTGCTTTTATTTATCGATAATATCTTTCGTTTTGTTCAAGCAGGATCAGAGGTATCCGCTTTATTAGGGAGAATGCCCTCCGCAGTGGGTTATCAACCTACTCTTAGTACAGAAATGGGTTCTTTGCAAGAAAGAATTGCTTCTACTAAAAAGGGATCTATAACTTCGATTCAAGCAGTTTATGTACCTGCGGACGATTTGACCGACCCTGCCCCTGCCACAACATTTGCACATTTGGATGCTACTACCGTACTTTCCAGAGGATTAGCTTCCAAGGGTATTTATCCAGCAGTAGATCCTTTAGATTCAACATCAACTATGTTACAGCCTCGGATCGTTGGCAACGAACATTATGAAACTGCGCAAAGAGTTAAGGAAACTTTACAACGTTACAAAGAACTTCAGGACATTATCGCAATTCTTGGCTTGGATGAATTATCGGAAGAGGATCGTTTAACTGTAGCAAGAGCAAGAAAAATTGAGCGTTTCTTATCACAACCGTTCTTTGTGGCAGAAGTTTTTACTGGTTCTCCAGGAAAGTATGTTGCTCTTGCGGAAACTATTAGGGGATTTCAACTAATCCTTTCCGGAGAATTAGACGGCCTACCTGAACAGGCTTTTTATTTGGTGGGTAACATCGATGAAGCTAGCACGAAAGCTATAACCTTAGAAGAGGAGAACAAATCGCAGAAATGAAATTAAATCTTTATGTACTGACTCCTAAGCGAATTATTTGGGATTGTGAAGTGAAAGAAATCATTTTATCCACGAATAGTGGCCAAATTGGCGTATTACCAAACCACGCCCCTATTAACACAGCAGTAGATATGGGTCCTTTGAGAATACGCCTCCTCAACGACCAATGGTTAACGGCGGTTCTGTGGAGCGGTTTTGCGAGAATAGTTAATAATGAGATCATCATTTTAGGAAATGATGCGGAACTGGGTAGTGATATTGATCCGGAAGAAGCTCAAAAGGCACTTGAAATAGCCGAAGCTAACTTGAGTAAAGCTGAGGGTACGAAAGATTTGGTTGAAGCGAAGCTCGCTCTCAGACGAGCTAGGATACGAATCGAGGCTGTCAATTGGATTCCCCCATCCAATTGAAGACAATCCAGTGGTTTATAGTTGATACAAAGAAAAAGGGAAGAGGGGTAGAAAAAGTTATTAGATAGCGAAGCGAAGTAAGTCCAATGCTATCTAGTAATTTTTCTACCTACTTACCTACTATTGGATTTGAACCAATGACTCCCGCCGTATGAAAGCAATACTCTAACCACTGAGTTAAGTAGGCAATTTATCACCACAAAGGAAGACCCATTACTTCGATCGATTATATATTGAATCCCTTTTCTAAGCAATACCGCTCTGTTATTGGTCTGTTATATACTAAATACTAAACTAAATACTAAACAGATACAGATCAAAGGGATATCCTCTGGCATTAGAAAATATTCATCTTGACAAGAAATTCTCTATATGTTAAGATATCTCTGATAAGGGCTATAGCTCAGTTCGGTAGAGCAACTCGTTTACACGTGCGCCAATGCTTTTCAAAGGAGCTTATTATGCAATGAACATAATCGATCTTATTGCAAAATCAATGTCTTACTTCATAGATTCGAGAGAATAGGAGAACAGTAGCCTGACAAACAGTCGGTTCAGTCCGATTCAGGTGCCAATTCAGGTGCCTAATCAAATAGAACCCTTATGGATTTGCTAGTTGATAAGGTAAATATCCAGCCCACTAAATGCTAGGCGTAATGAGGATAAGGGCCTCCAAAAAACTTCTTTTCGTTCTATGAACTTTAAGGTGTATGAAGTCTCATAGTTAACTCTTGCAGTGGAACGATAGAGACTCCATTTCACTTAGGTTGATTTAATTTAGACCAGAGGCAGACCTAAGTCAAGGTAATCCTCCTTTGAAACACTTTGGTATTGCTCCTAGATAGATCATAATACAAAAAATCAATCAGAGCACAGGGAGCCATCTCATTATCTTTCCGTAAAGAAAAACTATGGTGGACTAACTGATCTTTAAATCAGTTTATGAAAGAGCCCAATGCAAAAAAATGCATGTTGGGTCTTTGAAACAGTTCAAATCATTTCGATAATAATCCGTTTGATCTGTTTTACCGAGAAGGTCTACGGTTCGAATCCGTATAGCCCTAATATGCCCTTTTTTCTATTTTAGGATCTCTATCCTATGTTTTCTTTAGTTTAGTATAGTTTTCATTTTCGCATTAGTATTTGTTTATAGACTGGATAGGCGCCTGCGACATAGAATAGAGATAAAAGCATTACCAAAGGCTCATTCATCGAAAATCAAAATCATACAGACAGGAAAAGAAAAACGAAAAATAGAAAAAATAAAGTAAAGAGTAAATAAGAAAACAGAATATTCTGTCTCATAGTTCTGAAATAGAGTTCTTTATTTTTATTTTTATAGTATTACTTCTCATTATACTGCATAGATTAGTCCTACTATCTTAATTAGGTTCTAATTATTCTAATTAGTAGTATTCTCATTTTTATTTAATAGTCTCTTATTATTATTAAATAGTAAATAAAGGATAGAGCTATTCTTTTTTTATAGAGATTCTAGAGAAAGCGAGACAAAGTGAAACGATAAAGTTTTCTTTATATAAGAATTAGATCTACATACACCATATCTAAATAGAATGGAAATCCAAAAGAAAGGGAGTTGGGATTCCATTGGATGAATCTTTAAAGAAGATGCAGCACAGAGGAAACAAAGGCTAAACTAAGCGCTTTTGTTTGAACAAAAAAGATTCTTGTTTCACCGAGGAAAAGAGAGAAGTTCTGGATAAATTGACAATGCTGAATTGAATTGACTAATTTAAGTTCCGCCTATTCCACATTAATGGGAGTACATTATGTTTCTGCTTCACGAATATGATATTTTTTGGACATTTCTAATAATAGCAAGCCTTATTCCTATTTTGGCATTTTCGATTTCAGGGCTTTTAGCCCCGGTTAGTGAAGGACCAGAGAAGCTTTCTAGTTATGAATCGGGTATAGAACCCATGGGAGGGGCTTGGGTACAATTCCGAATACGCTATTATATGTTTGCGCTCGTTTTTGTTGTTTTTGATGTGGAAACCGTCTTTCTATACCCTTGGGCAATGAGTTTCGACGTATTGGGTGTATCCGTTTTTATCGAAGCTTTGATTTTCGTGCTTATCTTAGTTGTCGGTTTAGTTTATGCATGGCGAAAAGGAGCCTTGGAATGGTCTTAACTGAATATTTAGACAAAAAAAAAGAAGGAAAAGATTCTATTGAGACAGTTATGAATTTGATTGAGTTTCCCTTACTTGACCAAACAAGTTCCAATTCTGTTATTTCAACTACACTAAATGATCTTTCGAATTGGTCAAGACTCTCCAGTTTATGGCCCCTTCTATACGGTACCAGTTGTTGTTTCATTGAATTTGCTTCATTAATAGGTTCACGATTCGATTTTGATCGTTATGGATTGGTACCAAGATCAAGTCCTAGGCAAGCAGACCTAATTTTAACAGCCGGTACGGTAACAATGAAAATGGCTCCGTCTTTAGTGAGATTATACGAGCAAATGCCTGAACCAAAATACGTCATTGCTATGGGAGCCTGTACTATTACAGGGGGAATGTTCAGTACGGATTCCTATAGTACTGTTCGGGGAGTTGATAAGTTAATTCCTGTGGATGTCTACTTGCCGGGCTGCCCTCCTAAACCGGAGGCAGTTATAGATGCCCTAACAAAACTTCGTAAGAAGATATCGCGAGAAATAGTTGAGGATCGAACTCTATCTCAAAATAAAAAAAGATGTTTTACTACCAGTCACAAGCTTTATGTTAGGCGCAGTACTCATACAGGAACTTATGAGCAAGAATTGCTCTATCAATCACCATCGACATTAGATATATCTTCTGAAACTTTTTTAAAATCCAAAAGTCCAGTACCTTCCTACAAATTAGTGAATTAGGAGGGGGGGGCTCTTTTGTGTAGAAAAAGAAAAAGCAGAGCAATCTTTCAAACTTGCATCCGAAATGGGAAATATTTATACAAAGAGGGAGAGATGAAGACAATGCAGCAGGGTTGGTTATCTAATTGGCTAGTCAAACATGAGGTGGTTCATAGATCTTTGGGCTTTGATCACCGAGGAATAGAGACTTTACAAATAAAAGCAGGGGATTGGGATTCCATTGCTGTCATTTTATATGTATATGGTTATAATTATTTACGCTCCCAATGTGCTTATGATGTAGCACCCGGTGGATCTTTAGCTAGCGTGTATCATCTTACAAGAATACAATACGGTATAGATAATCCAGAAGAAGTCTGCATAAAAGTCTTTGCCCAAAAGGATAATCCTAGAATTCCGTCTGTCTTCTGGATTTGGAGAAGTGCCGATTTTCAAGAACGCGAATCTTATGATATGGTGGGAATCTCTTATGATAATCATCCGCGCCTTAAACGTATCCTAATGCCTGAAAGTTGGATAGGCTGGCCCTTACGTAAGGACTATATAACCCCCAATTTTTATGAAATACAAGATGCTCATTGAATGATAAGAAATTCGTGCTCACTTATACAACACAACTCCAGATTTTATTCAAGTCAAGGAATATTTTTAGGTTCTTTTCCTAGATGAAACGGAATACCTATTTATAATTAATTCCTATTATACAAAAGCATTCCAGATAGACTGAGCCAAAAAAGGGTTTCATTTGGATTCCCCTATTTTGAAAATCACATATTAATTTCCTTCATATGAACAGAAAAATAGGATGACTCAAAGAAGTTCTCTACCAGGAACTTTGTATCGCGCACATGACTTAGCACAACTAGGAAAATAAGATAAGATAAAGATAAGCAAGACTAAAAAAATATTCGTCGGAATAGTGGAATACAAAATAAAGAAACGCAAAAAAATAAAGGGGAACCTAATCTCACCCCCTTCCTTATCATAAAGAAAGGGTATATTTTAAAACTTCTCTAAAAAGAAGTGCCTCTATATTTATATTATAGATTTATCCACTTAGATGAATAAATCATACTCTATCTATATTATATATTATTAATAAATATGTATCACAATCCATCTCGAGGTATTTGGATCAATACCTATTCGGTGGATCTTTTTTTTTCTCTGCCAGGAACCAGATTTGAACTGGTGACACGAGGATTTTCAGTCCTCTGCTCTACCAACTGAGCTATCCTGACCTTTTCTTGTGCATCATCCTAGTAGAGTATTTGTATCTATGTCAATTAAAAGGACTAAAAAATCAATTAAAGTATTTCAAATTCAAAATTTGAAAGGGGGGGGGTAGCCCTATGCATTGTGCATGGTTTACTTAAATAATACTTAAAAATAGAGTGAATAACCAAGATTTCTTGCCGATACTCTAATAAAAAAGAAATCTATTCAATGAATAGGATAAGATCCATTGAGTTCTCTTCGCATTCCTTTCCTTTGTGAAAGAGTAGAATGAGAAAGCTAATGAATCTTAAACCCATTGATAAAAAGAAAAAAAAAGAGGATTTGGGGATAGAGGGACTTGAACCCTCACAACTTAAAAAGTCGACGGATTTTCCTTTTACTAGAAATTTCATTGTTGTCAGTATTGACATGTAGAATGGGACTCTCTCTTTGTCCTCGTCCGATTAATCCACTTTCTTTTTAAAAGTTCTCAAAACTTTGAATTTGAATTGAAGAATTTGATTATTCAATATTCGAATGGAGTGGATTCACAATAATTCAAAATAAAATTATGATATGAGTTTTTTATTTCATAATCATTTCGAATTTTATTTTGAAATTTTAAAAAAGATAAAGA
The DNA here is from genome assembly GCF_904849725.1 of Hordeum vulgare subsp. vulgare. Classification (NCBI taxonomy): domain Eukaryota; kingdom Viridiplantae; phylum Streptophyta; class Magnoliopsida; order Poales; family Poaceae; genus Hordeum; species Hordeum vulgare. The sequence continues at coordinate 22,183 of NW_025422733.1, read as the reverse complement.
ACCTATATTATAATATGAGTTCTGTGATTAATCGTTTGCTATGTCAGTATCTATACGTGTTTATTAAATGTATAAAGTATAAAACCCCTCTTTCTCTAATTTAGAATTAGAAGGAATTCCACTAACAACACAACGTAATTAACTCGATTCGTTAGAACAGCTTCCATTGAGTCTCTGCACCTATCCTTTTCCTTTGTATTCTAGTTCGAGAATCCCTTCTCAAAACACGGATTTGGCTCAGGATTGCCCTTTTTTAATTCCAGGGTTTCTCTGAATTTGGAAGTTACCACTTAGCAGGTTTCCATACCAAGGCTCAATACAATCAAGTCCGTAGCGTCTACCGATTTCGCCATATCCCCACTTCCCTCTTCTTTGAGACCAGGATTCCTTGTGTAATTTCATCCATCTCTTAGTTTTTTTTTTGAATCATTGAGTTCATCACTCAACGTAGTCTAGCAGTTCAGTTCGACTCTATTTGAGAGACCCCGCTTGCTTATTGCAATTCTGAATTACATTGATTCTATCCTTGATGTATTTGCAATTCAATCCGAATCAATATATCCAAAACTTTTTATCTCCCCCACCTCCCGTCTTACTTTTTTATAGTATTCGAAATTATACTATAACGCTGGATATTTATTCTTTTTTTCTAATCAGAATTATCAATTTTATTTACTCTGACTTTATGTTCCCCTTAGTGAAATATTAATCCTCAAATTATTAACAAATAATAAAGTCTATAATGATCGAATGAAAATACCCATAAAGTCTATAATTTTCTTTTTAAATATCCTATAGTTAAGCATATCAAGCTAACTTTATCTTTAAGAAGTTTTAGTATTTTTTTATTTAGTATTTTTTTATAAGTAGAACTTCAAATTTAGAACTAGTTAATAGCTAAGAGTAATAACTAATATCTGAGATTTTACGGATTTCCTATACTATACCTATTTCTATTTGTTACACTATTTCCGTTATGTAAGCCCACTTAGCTCAGAGGTTAGAGCATCGCATTTGTAATGCGAGGGTCATCGGTTCAAATCCGATAGTCGGCTTTTTTTTTCTCTATCGATGTTCTACGAACAAGAATCTCTTTTTTTCCGAATTAAATGGAGAATCCAGGATCTTTTATGTTTTTTACCTTACTATTTTGCTAGATACAAAACAATAAAATAAATAATATATATACAAAAAATACAAAAAATACAGATTTTGATGAAATTCCATTTTTTGTGGTACTTTAGTTGATTTTACTCTGTTTATCCTGTAGTTTAATTCAGTTTTAATTTCGATGTATTCTGTAATGTAAATACAATGAAATTAATTGTGTAAAATGAAATTTCAATAAAAAAAAGGAGTCTTCATGTCCCGTTATCGAGGACCTCGTTTAAAAAAAATACGCCGTTTGGGAGCTTTACCAGGACTCACTAGAAAAACACCTAAATCCGGAAGTAATCTTAAAAAAAAATTCAATTCTGGGAAAAAGGAGCAATATCGTATTCGTCTTCAAGAAAAACAGAAATTGCGTTTTCATTATGGTCTGACAGAACGACAATTACTTAGATATGTACATATCGCTGGAAAAGCAAAAAGGTCAACAGGCCAGGTTTTACTACAATTACTTGAAATGCGTTTGGATAATATCCTTTTTCGATTGGGTATGGCTTCAACCATTCCTGGGGCCCGCCAATTAGTCAACCATAGACATATTTTAGTTAATGGCCGTATAGTCAATATACCAAGTTTTCGTTGCAAACCCCGAGATATTATTACTACGAAAGATAACCAAAGATCAAAAGGTCTGGTTCAAAATTATATTGCTTCATCGGACCCGGGGAAATTGCCAAGCCATTTGACGATTGACACATTGGAATATAAAGGACTAGTAAATAAAATCCTAGATAGGAAGTGGGTCGGTCTCAAAATAAATGAGTTGTTAGTTGTAGAATATTACTCTCGTCAGACTTGAACTTAATGAAAAAAGGAAAGGTTCATAGAATTTTCTTCCCCTTCCCCTTTCCCCGAACTAAATAGCCCTAAGACCATTACCATTAATTCGTATTTTCCCATCAACTAGCTAAAATTGATTAACCCTAGGATTAGGATCCTTTTTGCTTTTTTCCTCTATGTTTACATACCACAGTAATTTGCTATAGAGAATTTTTAATTTCTATTAAATAAAAATAAGATAATATAAGATATTATTACTGGAATAAATTGCTATTTGATTTGATACATTGTGATCCTTAACGTTGATGAATTAAGAAAAACGGAAAGAGAGGGATTCGAACCCTCGGTAAACAAAAGTCTACATAGCAGTTCCAATGCTACGCCTTGAACCGCTCGGCCATCTTTCCTACATAACTTATTATGGAAAATAAACTGAGTGAATAGCGAGTTTTCTTATTCCTGCAGTACAGGTACAACCGCAACCGCTCGGGGGTTCCCTAGTTCTATTGGAAAAATTCCTTTTGATCTAGGTGGAAGGATACAGGATTTTTTACTAGAAATTGCGCTCGCTATAAAATAAAAGTTTTAATTTAGGTTTTCCCGCAACTAAAGAAAAAGAGAATGCAAGAATTCTTCTTATTGCATAATAAAATAAAGAAACCTTAGAATTCCGTTTGCATAAGATACGCTACACCATTGAAATCAAAAATAGAGTATGAGACAATTAATAACTTTGAAAACACGAAATAGTTGATGACATAAGTTGTTGTTCAGAAATAGGAAAGTGGAATGAAATCCAGTCTTAGTCAAATATTGCATATCTCTTCGTGTCCAAGCAGAAGGAAAAGGATACAATTTGAGCTGAGCGGAAAATCCATATCTCTCTTATCCATTTAAAACATATGGATTTAGAGCATATGGATCAATCTATTTATAATTATAAGAATCGAATGTGTTTGTTTTTATGTTATTTTGTGAAGGAATGAAAACAATTCTATATAGAATGGCTTGGGAATTATGCCTAGATCCCGTGTAAATGGAAATTTCATTGATAAGACCTTCTCAATTATAGCCAATATTTTATTGCGAATAATTCCGACAACCTCAGGAGAAAAAAAGGCATTTACTTATTATAGAGATGGTGCGATTTGACTCTTTTTTTTTTTGCTTTTTTTTAGACCTACCTATACCTCAGTCTTAGGAAAAAGAAAAGGGGTTGGCATAGAGAGAACCAAATTTGTAAAGCAAGCAAACCCACGCTTCGGGAAGGTGAGGCGAACTAACAATTCCTTCCGTCGTGTATCCTCGATTGATGCGGCTTCAGATACTTCAATTGTAGATTTGAGTATTGAGCGAAAGGTTACACCTACAGGATATGGTATGGTATGGATTACAGGCCACTCTATTAGTATCCGTAGGCAGCATAGGGGAGAAAAGCACTACACCTAGAAATAGGAATCAACAAGAGAAAAACTTTGGTAGAAATTACCCCTTTCCTGATCGGTATCAGGGCTGGGAAGAATGGTTGGGATAACAAACAACCATCAGGTTTGTACTTTGGATACCCCTATAACCATCAAAGATCGTTGAAGTAGCTAATTCCTCTAAATAGGAGGCGTTGAGAACAAAGAAATTATTGGAGCTATCGTTTTCCTCTAGCATTAATAGAATTCATTGGTGTTAAGAAAAACCTCTTGTGGGAAGGTTGGCTAGAGATTTCTTGGAAAAATACCAGCCCCTTTCGGTTCATAATGAGACGGGACTAATTCTATTTTGATTCTATAGATTAAGATTATTTCGCTTAGTACTATTATGTACAGAAGGGAGGAGCCGTATGAGATGAAAACCTCATGTACGGTTTTGGAACGGAGATTTTTTGAATAGAATGAACGACCGTAACGGATGTTGGCTCAATCCGAAGGAAATTATGCGGAAGCTTTGCAAAATTATTATGAAGCTACGCGACTAGAAATCGATCCCTATGATCGAAGTTATATACTCTATAACATAGGCCTTATACACACAAGCAATGGAGAGCATACAAAGGCTTTGGAATATTATTTCCGGGCACTAGAACGAAACCCCTTCTTACCGCAAGCTTTTAATAATATGGCCGTGATCTGTCATTACGTGCGACTATCTCCACTATAGAAAGACAAAAAAAGAGAGGATCAAATTTTCTAGTAAATACTGGAAAAAAGGGCTTTCTACATAGGGATCGTAAAAACAACGATTTTTCCCTATCAGCTGTAGGAAGGAAGGACACTTCACGAGAATCAAAAAACGAAGAAAGTATGGCCTATACTACTACTCTATGGATAAAGTTTCTCAAATTGATAGAGAAAGCACCGTAAAGATCAATTAGTGAGCGACTGGGTCGATACAACTAAAAAAAACTGCTTACTTATCCCATGATATGGGGCAAAATTTAGGAATCCGCTTATGTAATAGAGCCGATCCACTAAGGGATTAAGCAGCGGTGTAGTATCAGATCCCAAAGATAGTAAGTTCTTTTTTCTTTCTTATGGAAAAAAGTCTTTTTCAAGGATTCTATAGAGATTTCATATATGAAACCGGGATAGTTACCTTTCAGAAAATTTGAACGAAGGCTCTATATCTATCTATGCTTCATTCTTCTGAAGGTGGGAAAAAAGATCAAACTAATTATTGAGAAAAATTAGGGTTTGAAACTTAGGTAATTAATTTCTTCTGCTTAACACAAGAACAAATTGGATCGATTTTTGATAAATCGAATTCAGTTAAGATAGGGGAAATTAAGATAGCAATTTCTGAGCCGTATGAGGTAGGAAACTCTCAAGTACGGTTCTAAGGGAAGGAACTGCCTATTCCGACCGAGGAGAACAGGCCATTCTAGAGGGTGATTCGGAAATTGCGGAAGCTTGGTTTGATCAAGCTGCTGAATATTGGAAACAAGCTATAGCGCTTACTCCGGGAAATTATATTGAAGCACAAAACTGGTTGAAGATTACGAAGCGCTTTGAATTTGAATAAGACCATGCTCCTTTTTTTTCCTAAAATGGATGGTTTGGTTGTTGATCCATTAATCAAATAAATTAGGTCGTAAGATCGAATCAAGAATTTCATTATATCCATTTCTTATACCTTCTATTTTATAAGATATTTCATAAGAATAAACCATAGGGATAGGGTCTAGAATAGAAGTAATAAAGTGAATAAAAAAAAGGGGGCCAATCTAAATATTGCTAATATATTAGAACCATCTTATTAATAATTCTAATGAGTTATCTTGGAATTTAGAATCAAATAAAAAATAAAAAACCCTATATTATGCTCAAGGAAAGTAGATATAGATAGGAGCTTATGCCCTAAAAAAAAATACACTAGTTTCTTAAATTTAAAATAAAAAAGATTTTTTCTTACGCCGAGAAATATTTGTTTTTTCAAGATAAACAATGTCCGTTAGGCACCTAACCTTTATGTCATAATAGATCCGAACACTTGCCTCGGATTGACTTTAATATATAATTGCTCCAGTGAATAACTAAAAAAAAAGAAGGGTGGTAGTATAGTAAAGAAAAGAACTAATCACAATATCTATCTTTCAAAATCTATCTTTCAAAATCTATCTTTCAAAGATTCACTAAAAAAAAAGACAGTTGGCGGGTCTCTTTGTATGTCTTGTCCGGAAAGAGGAGGAGTTAATGATTATTCGTTCGCCGGAACCAGAAGTAAAAATTGTTGTGGATAGGGATCCTGTAAAAACATCTTTTGAGGAATGGGCGAGACCCGGCCATTTCTCAAGAACACTAGCTAAGGGCCCTGATACTACCACTTGGATCTGGAACCTACATGCTGATGCTCACGATTTCGATAGTCATACTGGTGATTTGGAGGAGATTTCTAGAAAAGTTTTTAGTGCTCATTTCGGGCAACTTTCCATTATCTTTCTTTGGTTGAGTGGCATGTACTTTCATGGTGCCCGTTTTTCCAATTATGAAGCATGGCTAAGTGATCCTACTCACATTGGACCCAGTGCTCAGGTAGTTTGGCCTATAGTAGGGCAAGAAATATTGAATGGTGATGTAGGTGGGGGTTTCCGAGGAATCCAAATAACCTCTGGTTTTTTTCAGCTTTGGCGAGCATCTGGAATAACTAGTGAATTACAACTCTATTGTACTGCAATTGGTGCATTGGTTTTTGCAGCGTTAATGCTTTTTGCTGGTTGGTTCCATTATCACAAAGCCGCTCCCAAATTGGCCTGGTTCCAAGATGTAGAATCCATGTTGAATCACCACTTAGCGGGATTATTAGGACTTGGGTCTCTTTCTTGGGCGGGACACCAAATTCATGTATCTTTACCAATTAACCAATTTCTTGACGCTGGGGTGGATCCTAAAGAGATACCACTTCCTCATGAATTTATCTTGAATCGGGACCTTTTGGCTCAACTTTATCCTAGTTTTGCCGAAGGAGCAACCCCTTTTTTCACTTTAAATTGGTCCAAATACGCAGAATTTCTGACTTTTCGTGGAGGACTAGATCCAGTAACCGGTGGTCTCTGGCTGACCGATATTGCACACCATCATTTAGCTATTGCTATTCTTTTCCTAATCGCAGGTCATATGTATAGGACCAACTGGGGTATTGGCCATGGACTTAAAGATATTTTGGAGGCTCACAAGGGCCCATTTACAGGACAAGGCCATAAGGGTCTTTATGAAATCTTAACAACGTCATGGCATGCTCAATTATCTCTTAACCTAGCTATGCTAGGCTCTACAACCATTGTTGTAGCTCATCATATGTATTCTATGCCTCCCTATCCATACCTAGCTACTGACTATGGTACACAACTTTCCTTGTTCACACACCACATGTGGATTGGCGGATTTCTAATAGTCGGTGCTGCTGCACATGCAGCAATTTTTATGGTAAGAGACTATGATCCAACTACTCGATACAACGATCTATTAGATCGCGTCCTTAGACACCGCGATGCAATCATATCCCACCTTAACTGGGTATGTATATTTCTAGGTTTTCACAGTTTTGGCTTGTACATTCATAATGATACCATGAGTGCTTTAGGCCGTCCACAAGATATGTTTTCGGATACCGCCATACAATTACAACCTATCTTTGCTCAATGGGTACAAAATATCCATGCTACTGCGCCTGGCGTAACAGCTCCTGGTGCAACAACAAGTACTAGCTTAACGTGGGGAGGCGGCGAGTTAGTAGCAGTAGGTGGCAAAGTGGCTTTGTTACCGATTCCATTAGGAACCGCAGATTTTTTAGTCCATCACATTCATGCATTTACCATACATGTGACTGTATTAATACTTTTGAAAGGTGTTTTATTTGCTCGGAGTTCCCGTTTGATACCCGATAAAGCAAATCTAGGTTTTCGCTTTCCTTGCGATGGGCCTGGCCGAGGGGGAACATGTCAAGTATCTGCTTGGGATCATGTTTTCTTAGGTTTATTCTGGATGTACAATGCAATTTCGGTAGTCATTTTCCATTTCAGTTGGAAAATGCAGTCGGATGTTTGGGGTACCATAAGTGATCAAGGGGTGGTAACTCATATTACAGGGGGAAACTTTGCACAGAGTTCCATTACGATTAATGGGTGGCTTCGAGATTTCTTGTGGGCACAGGCATCGCAAGTCATTCAGTCTTATGGTTCTTCATTATCTGCATATGGTCTTTTTTTCTTAGGTGCTCATTTTGTCTGGGCCTTCAGTTTAATGTTTTTATTCAGCGGCCGTGGTTATTGGCAAGAACTCATTGAATCTATCGTTTGGGCTCATAACAAATTAAAAGTTGCTCCTGCTACTCAGCCTAGAGCCTTGAGCATTATACAAGGACGTGCTGTAGGAGTAACCCATTACCTTCTGGGTGGAATTGCCACGACATGGGCATTCTTCTTAGCGAGAATTATTGCAGTAGGATAGTGGCTAGGAGGATTTGAAAGGCATTATGGAATTAAGATTTCCCAGGTTTAGCCAAGGCTTAGCTCAGGACCCCACTACTCGTCGTATTTGGTTTGGTATTGCTACCGCACATGATTTCGAAAGTCATGATGATATTACTGAAGAACGTCTTTATCAGAACATTTTTGCTTCTCACTTTGGGCAATTAGCAATAATCTTTCTATGGACGTCCGGAAATCTGTTTCATGTAGCTTGGCAAGGAAATTTTGAATCATGGATACAGGATCCTTTACACGTAAGACCTATTGCTCATGCGATTTGGGATCCTCATTTTGGTCAACCCGCTGTGGAAGCCTTTACTCGAGGAGGTGCTGCTGGTCCAGTGAATATTGCTTATTCTGGGGTTTATCAGTGGTGGTATACAATAGGATTACGCACCAATGAAGATCTTTATACTGGAGCTCTTTTTCTATTATTTCTTTCTACGCTGTCCTTAATAGCGAGTTGGTTACATCTACAACCCAAATGGAAACCAAGCCTTTCGTGGTTCAAAAACGCGGAATCTCGTCTCAATCATCATTTGTCAGGACTTTTCGGGGTAAGTTCTTTGGCTTGGACAGGACATTTAGTTCATGTTGCTATTCCCGCATCCAGGGGGGAGTACGTTCGATGGAATAATTTCTTAGATGTATTACCCTATCCCCAGGGGTTGGGACCCCTTTTGACGGGTCAGTGGAATCTTTATGCCCAAAACCCTGATTCGAGTAATCATTTATTTGGTACCGCTCAAGGAGCGGGAACTGCCATTCTAACTCTTCTTGGGGGATTCCATCCACAAACACAAAGTTTGTGGCTGACTGATATGGCTCACCATCATTTAGCTATTGCATTTATTTTTCTCATTGCCGGTCACATGTATCGAACTAACTTCGGAATTGGGCACAGTATTAAAGATCTTTTAGAAGCGCATACTCCTCCGGGGGGTCGATTAGGGCGTGGGCATAAGGGCCTTTATGACACAATCAACAATTCGATTCATTTTCAGTTAGGTCTTGCTCTAGCTTCTTTAGGGGTTATTACTTCCTTAGTAGCTCAACATATGTACTCTTTACCTCCTTATGCATTCATAGCACAAGACTTTACTACTCAAGCTGCTTTATATACTCATCACCAATATATTGCGGGGTTCATCATGACAGGGGCTTTTGCTCATGGAGCTATTTTTTTCATTAGGGATTACAATCCGGAACAGAATGAGGATAATGTATTGGCAAGAATGTTAGACCATAAAGAAGCTATCATATCTCATTTAAGTTGGGCTAGCCTCTTTCTAGGATTCCATACCTTGGGCCTTTATGTTCATAACGACGTCATGCTTGCTTTTGGTACTCCAGAAAAGCAAATCTTGATCGAACCTATATTTGCCCAATGGATACAATCTGCTCATGGCAAGACGACATATGGGTTCGATATACTCTTATCTTCAACGAATGGCCCCGCTTTCAATGCGGGTCGAAGCCTATGGTTGCCCGGATGGTTGAATGCTGTTAATGAGAATAGTAATTCGCTTTTCTTAACAATAGGACCTGGGGATTTCTTGGTTCATCATGCTATTGCTCTAGGTTTGCATACAACTACATTGATTTTAGTAAAGGGCGCTTTAGACGCACGCGGTTCCAAATTAATGCCGGATAAAAAGGATTTTGGGTATAGTTTTCCTTGTGACGGCCCAGGGCGCGGCGGTACTTGTGATATTTCTGCTTGGGACGCATTTTATTTGGCAGTTTTCTGGATGTTAAATACCATTGGGTGGGTTACTTTTTATTGGCATTGGAAACATATCACATTATGGCAGGGCAACGTTTCACAATTTAATGAATCCTCCACTTATTTGATGGGATGGTTAAGAGATTACCTATGGTTAAACTCTTCACAACTTATCAATGGATATAATCCTTTTGGGATGAATAGTTTATCGGTATGGGCTTGGATGTTCTTATTTGGACATCTTGTTTGGGCTACTGGATTTATGTTCTTAATTTCTTGGCGGGGGTATTGGCAGGAATTAATTGAGACTTTAGCATGGGCTCATGAACGCACACCTTTAGCTAATTTAATTCGCTGGAGAGATAAGCCTGTGGCTCTTTCCATTGTGCAAGCAAGATTGGTTGGATTAGCTCACTTTTCCGTGGGTTATATATTCACTTATGCAGCTTTCTTGATTGCCTCAACATCAGGCAAGTTTGGTTAATTTAGTTTGTTTTTTTGTACTGTATCAGCACCTAGTTCATTACTCTTGATAGAGAGGGAGGATCCGCCTTCTTAAATTTCTTTTTCTATTTATTTTTCCATCTAGGATTAGAACCGTATACTTGATAATAATAGCAACGGCACATTATGGCAAAAAAGAGTTTGATTCAGAGGGAGAAGAAGCGGCAGAAATTAGAACAGAAATATCATTTGATTCGTCAATCTTTAAAAAAAAAGATAAGAAGCAAAGTTTCTCCCTTGAGTTTGAGTGAAAAAACGAAAATGCGAGAAAAATTGCAATCCCTACCGCGTAATAGTGCACCTACACGCCTTCATCGACGTTGTTTTTTGACCGGAAGACCTAGAGCTAACTATCGACATTTTGGGCTATCCGGACACGTACTTCGAGAAATGGTTTATGAATGTTTATTACCGGGTGCAACAAGATCCAGTTGGTAAGGATAAAATACCCTTTCGTATTTGTATGGATTTCTGGAATTGATAATCATAGAGGAGCCCTCTTTACCATTCTGTATAAATGGACTATTCTATTTGTATAGATATGGTAGAGGGACGTATCGAACCCTCTTTTATCCACTAGTTACCCCTCTTTAGTTTAAGAGTATAGAGCAGTTTGGTAGCTCATAAGTCTCATAACCTTGGGGTTGCGGGTTCGATTCCCACTACCGGCCCCATACTCCTTCTTTAATGATATATGCATGATATATACATCATCCATTTGTATCTGGATTTTTTGATTTCCTAAAAGAGTTTTGGTCTAACAGTTTTTTCTCGGAAGAAGACAACAAATAAAAGAAAGAATAAAAGAAAGAATAAAATACGAAAGAAAAGCGTCCATTGTCTAATGGATAGGACAGAGGTCTTCTAAACCTTTGGTATAGGTTCAAATCCTATTGGACGCAATCTTATTTCTATCTATTCTTTAAATAACTATACTAAACTAAAAACAAAGAAAACTTTTTTGCATGATTCAAATAACAAGAGTAGACATGCAAAATAACAAGAGTAGATATGCCAAATTTATTTGTTACTGAAGGGAAAACCGTTCCAGCTGTTCCTGAATAGCTTCCTTCAAAAGGATTTCCGCTTGCTCGGTGAATGTCTTGCTAGAAGATATAATTTCTTGGAATTGAGGTTTAGTATCTTTTAGGTGTTTACGTAACTCATCCAGAAATTTATTTACCTGTTCGATTTCTAACGAATCAAGATATCCTCTTGTTCCGGTATAAATAGTAGCTATCTGCTCTTCCACTGGGAGAGGATTTGCCTGGGATTGTTTAAGCAATTCCCTTAATCGTCGACCCCTTGCCAATTGATTCTGACTTGTTTTATCGAGAGCAGAGGCGAATTGTGCAAAGGCTTGTAACTCTGCGAATTGAGCTAGTTCCAATTTTGATTTGCCAGCTACTTGTTTCATGGCTTTAATTTGAGCCGCGGATCCTACTCTGGAAACAGAAATACCCACATTAATAGCGGGTCGAATTCCGGCATTGAATAGATCCGCCGATAAGAATATTTGTCCATCTGTAATGGAGATTACATTAGTAGGAATATAGGCGGAAACGTCTCCAGATTGAGTCTCAACTATTGGTAAAGCGGTCATACTTCCTTCGCCTAAAAGAGAATTTAATTTAGCGGCTCTTTCTAAAAGGCGTGAATGCAAATAAAAAACATCCCCTGGATAAGCCTCACGGCCGGGAGGTCTTCTTAATAGAAGGGACATTTGGCGATAAGCTTGTGCCTGTTTGGAGAGATCATCATAAATTATTAAAGTATGCCGTTCGCGGTACATAAAATACTCAGCCAGGGCTGCTCCCGTATAAGGAGCGAGGTATTGTAATGTAGCAGGTGAATCCGCCATTTCAGCTACTACAATAGTGTATTCCATGGCCCCCTCCTCATGGAAAGTAGTTACTACTTGAGCTACGGAGGATGCTCTTTGACCGATAGCTACATAAACACATATTACACCTTGCCCTTTTTGATTGAGAATTGTATCTGTAGCTACTGCTGTTTTGCCAGTCTGTCTGTCCCCAATAATTAACTCTCGCTGACCGCGCCCTATAGGAATCATCGAATCGATAGCAATAAGCCCTGTTTGAAGAGGTTCGTATACGGAACGCCTGGAAATTATACTTGGAGCAGGAGATTCAATTAAGCGAGATTCGGAAGCTATAATTTCGCCTTTCCCATCAATAGGTTTAGCCAGAGCATTTACAACACGACCCAAGTAAGCCTCACTCACGGGTATCTGAGCAATTCTTCCTGTTGCTTTTACAAAACTGCCCTCTTGTATCATCAACCCATCGCCCATTAATACAATCCCAACATTTTTGGATTCCAAATTCAGAGCAATACCCCTAGTACCTTCTGCAAATTGGACTAATTCACCCGACATTATTTCACCAAGACCTATAATACGAGCAATCCCATCCCCCACTTGAACTACGCGACCTATATTCTCAATCCCTACTTTCCTATTATATTGTTCAATACGTTCGCGGAGAATTTTATGAATTTCGTCGACTCGAAGGGTTGCCATTAGTGTTTCTTGACTCTTTTTTCGAAAGCAAGGGGAAAAATAATGCCTAAATTCTAAACGAAAGTAGAAGTTCAAGGCCTAATTAATTTAATTATCTCTTCCATTCCAGGGACCCGAGAATGCCAATATTAGCACGAATCGTACGGAAATGTAACTCGGTATTCAAACAACTATTCAGAGTTCCTAGAGCTCCTTGTACGGCCTGTTGGAAAACCCGCTGTCGGACCTGATTCATTGCCCTTTGTTTTTCAAAATAAAGGGTTTCGTTTTTAGACTTTTCTAATTGTTCCAAACTAATAGAAGTAGCATTAATCAAATTTGCTTTTTCTCGTTCTATCTCAGAGTATCCATTCATTCGATACTCATCCGCTTCTAGTTCGACTTTCTGTAATCGAATCCGAGCTTTTTCGAGTTGCTCAATGGTCCCTCTACGCAATTCTTCTGAATTTCGAATAGTACTCAAGATCCTCTGTTTTCGATTATCTAATAAATCTTTTAATGAAAGTAGATTATTTTGTAAGTTTACAACTTTTATGATCTCTTCCCGAACCAAACATGAATCTTTCGATTCATTTGGCTCTCACGCTCCTTTTTTTCTTTTTTTGCTATAGCAATTTCCATATCTTTTTTTAAGTATAAGTAATGAGCCTATCCTCTATCTTATTTTTTATGTTTATATTTCAATATACCGAAACCTATATAAGACTAGATAAATATTAAGAGGACTCTTCCGCCTAGATAAAAATATATCATGGTCAGCAAAGTTGTTTCTTTATTTATATTTGCCCTTTAGTTAATAATTTCAATTTCATTAAGAAAAACTAACTAAATAAATGGAAAATGAAAATTAATAGAATTCTTTTTTTTTTTTCTTCAAATCCAAAAAATTTCTCTTTTTTATACATAGGTCGTCGATTCGGCATTGGTTAAAAAAGGGCAGGGTGCCCCTTCTTTTTTTTTCTAGTAAATAGTTCAAACCATTTTATCGATATGAGTGTTCTATATCAGATAAATTTTACATTAGCTATTTCCCGTTTAAATTCGGTACTAATACTAATATAGTTGTAGAAAGAGTACCTCTTTTTGCCTGGACTTCAAGCAGTTTAGCTTTAACCGTGTTAATGGTCTCACATTCTTGGTTTATAGAGAATCAAAATTGATTTACCAATGAGTCGCGAAATGCTATGGTTCTTCCATATGATTTCTGAATTTATTCAGAAGTAATTCGTCGAGATCGTGCACCCTTTTCTTATTTATCCGAAAAATACTAAAAAATATTCTAAAGTGCAGCCGGATAGATCCAATCTATTCTTGAAATAGACAACTCGCACACACTCCCTTTCCAAAAAAAATCAAAACACCAACCACTACAGTTAGATTTATTAGATTTGTTGCTAAAATATCGGTATTAAGCCCGAAACTGCCAGCGGATGGCCAGTGAGCTAAAAAAACGAAAGAATGGGTTACATTTTTCATATGCTCTCCTCTTATAGATAGGACGAACAAAGAACAAAGTTTTTCGATCACTTACTTCGCTCGCCCTTTTTTGATCGGTTTTTTTAATGCAAATAGATTCAATCTAGTAATTTCTTTTAGATTAAGTCTTAGGTCTTGTTTGACCGGTGAAAGGCTTCCTTTGTTGAAATGTTCCGTTCCCAAAATTCCTAAAATAAAAGGAAAAAACTTTCCACTTTCCTAAACTAAGGACGGGAAATAAGAAGGCGAGCATATCTTCTAAATTAATCATACTCAACTCAGCCCTTCCTAGAATGCGGTATTATCTGTCCCGATAAATAGATAATTCCAGGAGTAATAAATAGGAGTAAATTAAATAAAGTATTGATATAATTGGAATTGCGGAAGCAAATACCAATTTACTAAAAAAAGAAAAAAGTATCTAATCGAAATCGAAAGAACTTTTTTTTTTAGGATTAAACAAAAGGGTTCGCAAATAAAAGCGCTAGTGCCACAACTAGTCCATAAATTGTTAAAGCTTCCATAAAAGCTAGACTAAGCAATAAAGTACCTCGTATTTTACCTTCTGCTTCTGGCTGTCTCGCAATACCTTCTACAGCTTGTCCTGCAGCAGTACCTTGACCAACTCCAGGTCCAATAGAAGCAAGCCCTACGGCCAATCCAGCAGCAATAACAGAAGCAGCAGCAATTAGTGGATTCATGGTGAGTAGTTCCTCGTGTCAAAAAAAAAGAAATGGTTAAGGATACAATCAACCAAAAAATTCTTACTTCTAAGCTCTATTGGGGAGAAGTAAAGTAACTAAAAAGTACAAATTGAAATCAAATTGAAATGTGAATTGTCCGAACTACATAGAAGGGAATTCTATATCCATATATCGGATTAGATAATGAATCTAACCTAGGAATATATAATATAATATCAATATCCTATATACATTTGTTTCTTCTATTTTGTTTGCATATTTTCTCATTTTCTATTGAATCGGATTCTAAAATCATTGCTTAAAGTGGAAACCCGCATAAAAGAGGACTCCACTTATAGATATTAAGGATATTTATTATAGTATAGATCTAGCCTGACTCCACCCTCCTTAATGCATATATACTTTGAAAATTCCATAATATAGTCTATTCTATTCTCTCTCCTACAACTCTAGGCTATATATTCATACGCATTTCTAACTATTGCAACCAAGCAGATTATCTGGAACCATGCATGAATTGAGCTAAGCTGAAAAAAAAAATACTATATTCCAAAACTAGTCAATTCAATGATGACCCTCCATGGATTCACCTATATAGGCTGCGGCTAATGTTGCAAAAATAAGAGCTTGAATACCGCTTGTAAATAATCCAAGAAACATGACCGGTATAGGGATTACTAAGGGGACTAAAGAAACAAGAACAACAACGACTAATTCATCCGCCAATATATTCCCGAAAAGTCGAAAGCTAAGCGATAATGGTTTTGTGAAATCTTCTAGGATGTTAATTGGTAAAAGGATTGGGGTTGGTTTAATATATTTCTCGAAATAGCTCAATCCTTTTTTGCTAAGACCAGCATAAAAATATGCCGCTGACGTGAGTAAAGCTAAAGCAACAGTAGTATTTATATCATTCGTGGGCGCTGCTAATTCCCCATGGGGTAACTCTATAATTTTCCAAGGTAAAAGAGCACCCGACCAATTTGAAACAAAAATAAAAAGGAACATAGTTCCAATAAAGGGAACCCAGGGACCATATTCTTCTCCAATCTGAGTTTTGCTCAAGTCTCGAATAAACTCAAGGACATATTCAAAAAAATTCTGCCCGTCGGTCGGGATGGTTTGTGGATTCCGAACAGCTATGACAACTGAACCTAGCAAGATAGTAATTACGACCCAAGAAGTGATGAGTACCTGGGCATGAATTTGAAAACCTCCTATTTGCCAATAGAAGTGTTGGCCTACTTCTACACCCGATATATCGTATAACCCCTTGAGTGTTTTAATGGAACAAGGTATAATATTCATATTGTCCTCTGATAAAAATTGAACTTCAAAAAAGGAATTCTTTTGATTCAACCATCTCTTTCTCAACTCAGCAACTTGAACTATTAATTTGATATTTAGGATACCAAGAAAGCACATCAGATCATAATATATATCAATACCCTCTAATATATATCAATATTCCCCTTCTTTTTTCTATGCAAAACAAATTCTATGCAAAAAAAGATATAGTAAGTCATTCCATAAATCTACGCAGTTGTCCAAGAATTCACTATATATTCTTAATCAACGATTTCTTATATAGAGAGAACGGCCCTCACAAATTGAAAATACTAATTTGTTAAGAATCAATCGAATTGAAGTCATAGTGTCATCGTTGGCTGGAATCGATATATTCGCGAGATCCGGGTCACAATTTGTATCGACTAAAGAAATAGTAGGAATTCCCAAAATGGCACATTCCCGAAGAGCTATATACTCTTTTTGCTGATCAAGGACGATCACAATGTCTGGCAATCTCGTCATATATTTGATCCCGCCGAGATACCTTTGTAAGGTAGATAATTTTCTCTTCAAGATTGCCACATCTCTTTTTGGGAGATGGTGGAATTTTCCCATTTTTTCTTCCGCTCTTAAGTCTCTAAATTGAGAAAGTCTAGTTTTCGTAATCGACCAATTCGTTAACATACCACTGAACCACTTTTTATTAACATAATGACAACGAGCCCTTATTGCAGCTGATGCTACTAAATCTGTTGCTCTTTTTTTGGTACCAACAATTAAGAAACTTTTTCCCTGACTTGCTGCATCAAAAACTAAATCACAAGCTTCTGATAAAAAACGGGCCGTTCTAGCGAGATTTATAATATGAGTACCTTTACGCTTTGCCGAAATGTAAGGGGCCATTTTAGGATTCCATTTCTTAATACCATGACCAAAATGAACTCCTGCTTCTATCATCTCTTTCAAATTAATGTTCCAATATCTTCTTGTCATTTTTTCCACACTTCCTTTTTTTTTCATCCTAACATTCCATTACGGAATTTATTTCTTTTTGAAGATTAAGAAAGATCCGAAATAGCTTGAAATAAATAAAATAATAATTGTTCTGAGAGAACCTTGTACTAAGAGTTGGCCATTGATACATTGATACATGGTATAAACAAAACCTTAATTTAATGAATTAACTGACTTGTTTTACTTATTAAAATAAAAATCTTAAAAATCTAAAATTTAACCTGTTAGTGTTCTAAGTTCAAAAGTCTAGTAAAGTAAAAAATATGTTTTATGTATCCTTAGGGTTAAATGTTAAATGGGGGTTTTTATGTCTCATAAAAATTGTTTGTTACGTCAGAATCTGAAGAAACTAATTCTGTATGGAGAAACAAAAAATCTCTCATTTCCGACGCGAATAGATTTTTTTTTTTTATTTCGAAATAAAGGTTCTTGTCTTGTGGGGAACGATGCACAAATTTTTGGAATCCGGTACCAACAGGTATAATCCCCCCCAGAACTACGTTTTCTTTCAAGCCTTTCAACCAATCAATGCGACCTCGTAGGGCAGCTTTTGCTAAAACTCGAGCAGTTTCTTGAAAACTTGCTTCAGATATGAAACTTTGGGTATTCAGGGAAGCCCTTGTTATTCCCAATAAGATTGCCCGATAATAGATCGATTCATCCAAAGCTCGCCCTGCTCGTTCCGCTCGCAATAGTCCGATTAATTCCCCAGGCGAAAAAACATTAGACATTCCATCTTCGGAAACCCGCACTTTTGATGTTACTTGGCGTATAATAATCTCTATATGTCTATTATGGATCTGTACCCCTTGGGATCGATAAACCTTTTGGATTTTATTAACCAAAGAAATACGACTTTGGGCTATGGTTAGCTCAGCTCCAATCAAGAATCCCCAAGGGACCCCAAGAATTCTTGGTATACGCTCATTCCAATCCTCAATTCTCCTTTCGAGATTGGGGGATAATGAATCAATTGAACGCGCTTCAAAGATTTGTTCCACTTTTGGAAGACCTTGCGTTATGTCACTAGATCTCGATTTTTCATATATAAACGTAACTAACCTATCTCCCTTGTAAAGGATTTCTCCATAATGACCATTAACAGTTGCTCCTGTAGTGGCCAAATAAGGTTTAGCTGCTCTTATAACAAAGGAATCCATATTTACACTGAAAATTTGACCAGATTTTTTTATGTGCGATTTAAATAGACATACATTTTCACAAATAAATTGTCCAAGGTGAATTATTGCCAATGTCTCTTCCCAAGAATCATGATGGACAAAGTGACAATTCAAAAGGAATGGATCCAACATTATGTTACTATCGAAA
Source organism: Hordeum vulgare subsp. vulgare (assembly GCF_904849725.1). Taxonomy (NCBI): domain Eukaryota; kingdom Viridiplantae; phylum Streptophyta; class Magnoliopsida; order Poales; family Poaceae; genus Hordeum; species Hordeum vulgare. Next base: position 3,692 of record NW_025422733.1, on the reverse strand, counting down.
TTGGAAATCCTTTTATTTTCATCTATTAAAGAGTATTTAAGTTCTTGAAGTACTTGGAAGGTTTGTTTCAAATTGTCAACGAACAAATATTTTTTTAGCAGGATTTTATTATGCGTTAGTAAATAGTAAGATGAAGAAAAATGCGATATACTAGCTACAATAGCCCCTAAGGGCCCAAAAATTTCTAGAATAGGAATTCTAGGATTCCATTCTTTTATCGCATTGGGATGTTTTGAATTCTTGAATAAACCAATTCGAGAACAGTTGGATGCCGACAAAATCATCAAAGATTGGTATTCTTTATTTCGATTCAACAAAGTGCCAATAGCTTCTTGATGTTGGCTAAGTGATTCAATCTTCGCCTTGGAATAAAAAGAATTGCTATTGGCGCGATCTAACCTATTATGGGGAGTCGGTCCTCCACTTGTCCTATCATACCTTTTTCGTGTATACGAAATAGTGGACTTGACTAACTCAATTCTTAGGAAATCGCGAATAAGATCATTTGCTCTTACCTCAACAAGGGAAGCACCAGCCTTTTCTTTTTCTTCTTGTTCCCAATTCACTACTAAGCAAGTTCTAACAAATTGACTATTTGTGTGATAAATTCTTTGAGTTAACTTGCTATTTTCATGATAAATAAAATTGACAAGTCGAATTTGGAGATTATTTTCTTCTTGCAAGAGATCCTGCGGGAAAAGTGTTGCTAAATTTCTTCCTTCGTCCATTTCATATGCCACTGTAGGGCGAACGGAAACAAAATACTTTTCCTTGCTCTTGAGAATTTTTTTCCGTTGAACATAGACCCAATTTTTCTTTTTTTTTGATTCCTTAGAATCTTTTTTTTGTCTTTCTGGCGGTATCAAACACCCACCTAATATCTTATCTGCCTCTTCAGGAAAATGAATATCTCCGGAAAATATTTTGAGTTCCGTATGGCTTTTTTTTCTCTTCACTCGGACCAGTCCGCCTAGTCCACTTCTTGTATTTTTTGTGAGTTGTGTATCCACTCCAATAATACTATTGTCAAGTATCTTTAGGGATGAAGATCTCGGCAAGATATGAAGTTCTTGAAGAATGAAAAAAAACCGATCTACTTCTTTTTGGTATTTTAGACTAAATTCTTTTGTTCCTCGATGCTCAATCAAACCCTCTTTTTTTAAGATGGAATCTTCCTCTGGGCTCTCGTATTCGTCCTCTGAGTCTTCTTCTGAGTCTTCCTCTAAAGTACCATATTTTTCCTCGCCGCTTTCCCCGGGGCTGCCATATTCGTCTTCTGAGTCTTCTTCTAAAGTTCCATATTCGTCCTCTTGGGTCCTATATTTGCTCTCTGGGTTCCCATATTCCTCTTCTGAGTCTTTCTCTAAAGTCCTATATTCGTTCTCTGGGTTCCCATATTTGTTTTCTGGGCTCCCATATTCGTTTTCTAGGGTTTCATATTCGTATTCGTCTTCTAGGATTCCATATTTAGATTCTTCTAGGGTTTCATATTCGTCCTCTCGGGTCCTGTATTCGTGTTCTAGGGTCTCATATTCCTCTTCTGAGTCTTCCGCTCGAGTCCTATATTCTTCTTCTAGGGTCCTATATCTAAATTTAACAATTCCTGAACCCTTTTTATCTTTTCTGTATCGGGGATCGTCAAAATAAGCAAAAATAGTATTTCTACGTAAAACACCCATAAAGGGGATTTCAATCGAAATCCCAAAACAGGATATTAGTTCTTTCTCTTGTTCTTGATGATATTGTAATGGAATGACGAACCTATTTCTTCGCTTTTTCGCCAACAAATCTGAATTATCTTGAAAAATAGAAGGATAGATCAAATTCCAATGGCCATTGGACATGATTCGATCCGACGTTGAATAATCAAGAATTTCCCTATCTTTTTTACCATAAGTATTCATTTGATCTTGATCCTTGTGGAGTGAAAAAGACGCTATACTGGATCTGCACATACTTACGGATAATATCCATAAATGGCTTGTTTTTGGTAATCGACGAAGATTACCATATTGATATTCGGGCGCATGGTAAACATCAGTACTCCAGTGCATTTCGCCGTCTGATTCAGAATAAATATGCTTTTGTACCCTTTCTTTAAAATGTAAAGTGGACGTTCCGGCACGAATCTCCGCAATTACTTGTTCAGATTTTACATATTGATCATTTTGCACTAGAATCAAGCTTTTTGAGGGAATATTCACACTATATAGAATATCTTGACTCTGAATAGTTACATGCAAGTCTATATAACATAGAAAAGCAGGCTGTCCATGACGGGTACGTGTGGGGTGAACCAAATTCTCATTGAATTGGATTTTTCCATTCGAAGGGGATCGTACAAGGTCGGCAGTACCCCCTGTGAATACTCCGCCAGTATGAAAAGTTCTTAATGTTAGTTGAGTCCCTGGCTCCCCAATTGATTGACCCGCAATAATACCTACGGCTTCTCCCAATTCCACCAGATCACTATGAGTAGGACTCCGGCCATAGCATAATTGACAGATCCAAGAAGTGCTTCGGCAAGTAAAGGGGGTTCTAATATATATTGGTTGTGCTCGAAATGGTTGTGCTCGAAAGGCAGTTATGAATCGATTGACTAATCCAATTCCAATATCTTGATTTCGCGCGGCAATGCATCGTGAACCGATATATATATCGTCTGCTAATACACGACCAATTAGTGTTTGGACAAAAAGTTTTTCCGTCATCCCATTTTGAGGACTTACAGAAATACCTCGGATAGTACCACAATCTCTTCTACGCACAATAATATGTTGAACTACTTCAACAAGTCTACGTGTAAGATATCCAGCATCTGCTGTTCGTACAGCAGTATCTACAACCCCTTTGCGGGCTCCATAGCAGGAAATTATATATTCTGTCAAAGAAAGTCCCTCGCGTAAATTGCTTTGAATAGGTAAATCAATCATTTGTCCTTGAGGGTCCGACATTAATCCTCTCATACCTACTAATTGGTGTACTTGAGATGCATTTCCTCTGGCTCCTGAAAAAGACATTAGATAGACTGGATTAGAAGGATCCGTTATCCGAAAATTTGAATTCATTTCTTGTTTCAAATATTCACTTGTCGCATACCATATCTCAACAGATTGGCGTAATTTTTCTACCGCGTGTACAGCCCCATAATAATAGTGTTTCTCCAAAAGAAAACTCTGTTGTTCCGCGTCTTGGACTAACCATCCCTTAGAGGGTATTGTTAAAAGATCCTCGATTCCTAACGAAATCGATGTAGTAGTGGCTTGATAGAAGCCCAGAGTCTTTAGTTGATCCAGTATATGGGATGTATATCCCATTCCAAAATGATCTATTAATCTGCTAATAAGTCGTTTCATACCAGTTCCGTCTATCTCTTTATTATGAAAGACCAGATTGGCCCGTTCCGCCATACATAAGTACCCCCTTTTCGGCTGAGTAGGATTCGACAATTGCTGAGTAGGATTCGACAATGGGCCTGAGTCAGTGATTCGAAAATTTAATTAACTTAATTGCCTCAATCTCAATCTGGATTCGCGTGGCAAATAATGATGATACTAGGGAAATCGGAATGCCCCCCCGAAAGCAAAGGGGAGGGGCATCGCCGAATCTAACTTTCTTGTTTAGGTAGTGTATGAATAGGCCTGACTAAATCCTTGTACGGCTTCCTCTATTTCTCTATAAAAAGAAATATG
>NW_025422732.1:7500-54144 GCF_904849725.1 Hordeum vulgare subsp. vulgare | reverse complement strand
GTTGTAAAGCAAGCAAACCCACGCTTCGGGAAGGTGAGGCGAACTAACAATTCCTTCCGTCGTGTATCCTCGATTGATGCGGCTTCAGATACTTCAATTGTAGATTTGAGTATTGAGCGAAAGGTTACACCTACAGGATATGGTATGGTATGGATTACAGGCCACTCTATTAGTATCCGTAGGCAGCATAGGGGAGAAAAGCACTACACCTAGAAATAGGAATCAACAAGAGAAAAACTTTGGTAGAAATTACCCCTTTCCTGATCGGTATCAGGGCTGGGAAGAATGGTTGGGATAACAAACAACCATCAGGTTTGTACTTTGGATACCCCTATAACCATCAAAGATCGTTGAAGTAGCTAATTCCTCTAAATAGGAGGCGTTGAGAACAAAGAAATTATTGGAGCTATCGTTTTCCTCTAGCATTAATAGAATTCATTGGTGTTAAGAAAAACCTCTTGTGGGAAGGTTGGCTAGAGATTTCTTGGAAAAATACCAGCCCCTTTCGGTTCATAATGAGACGGGACTAATTCTATTTTGATTCTATAGATTAAGATTATTTCGCTTAGTACTATTATGTACAGAAGGGAGGAGCCGTATGAGATGAAAACCTCATGTACGGTTTTGGAACGGAGATTTTTTGAATAGAATGAACGACCGTAACGGATGTTGGCTCAATCCGAAGGAAATTATGCGGAAGCTTTGCAAAATTATTATGAAGCTACGCGACTAGAAATCGATCCCTATGATCGAAGTTATATACTCTATAACATAGGCCTTATACACACAAGCAATGGAGAGCATACAAAGGCTTTGGAATATTATTTCCGGGCACTAGAACGAAACCCCTTCTTACCGCAAGCTTTTAATAATATGGCCGTGATCTGTCATTACGTGCGACTATCTCCACTATAGAAAGACAAAAAAAGAGAGGATCAAATTTTCTAGTAAATACTGGAAAAAAGGGCTTTCTACATAGGGATCGTAAAAACAACGATTTTTCCCTATCAGCTGTAGGAAGGAAGGACACTTCACGAGAATCAAAAAACGAAGAAAGTATGGCCTATACTACTACTCTATGGATAAAGTTTCTCAAATTGATAGAGAAAGCACCGTAAAGATCAATTAGTGAGCGACTGGGTCGATACAACTAAAAAAAACTGCTTACTTATCCCATGATATGGGGCAAAATTTAGGAATCCGCTTATGTAATAGAGCCGATCCACTAAGGGATTAAGCAGCGGTGTAGTATCAGATCCCAAAGATAGTAAGTTCTTTTTTCTTTCTTATGGAAAAAAGTCTTTTTCAAGGATTCTATAGAGATTTCATATATGAAACCGGGATAGTTACCTTTCAGAAAATTTGAACGAAGGCTCTATATCTATCTATGCTTCATTCTTCTGAAGGTGGGAAAAAAGATCAAACTAATTATTGAGAAAAATTAGGGTTTGAAACTTAGGTAATTAATTTCTTCTGCTTAACACAAGAACAAATTGGATCGATTTTTGATAAATCGAATTCAGTTAAGATAGGGGAAATTAAGATAGCAATTTCTGAGCCGTATGAGGTAGGAAACTCTCAAGTACGGTTCTAAGGGAAGGAACTGCCTATTCCGACCGAGGAGAACAGGCCATTCTAGAGGGTGATTCGGAAATTGCGGAAGCTTGGTTTGATCAAGCTGCTGAATATTGGAAACAAGCTATAGCGCTTACTCCGGGAAATTATATTGAAGCACAAAACTGGTTGAAGATTACGAAGCGCTTTGAATTTGAATAAGACCATGCTCCTTTTTTTTCCTAAAATGGATGGTTTGGTTGTTGATCCATTAATCAAATAAATTAGGTCGTAAGATCGAATCAAGAATTTCATTATATCCATTTCTTATACCTTCTATTTTATAAGATATTTCATAAGAATAAACCATAGGGATAGGGTCTAGAATAGAAGTAATAAAGTGAATAAAAAAAAGGGGGCCAATCTAAATATTGCTAATATATTAGAACCATCTTATTAATAATTCTAATGAGTTATCTTGGAATTTAGAATCAAATAAAAAATAAAAAACCCTATATTATGCTCAAGGAAAGTAGATATAGATAGGAGCTTATGCCCTAAAAAAAAATACACTAGTTTCTTAAATTTAAAATAAAAAAGATTTTTTCTTACGCCGAGAAATATTTGTTTTTTCAAGATAAACAATGTCCGTTAGGCACCTAACCTTTATGTCATAATAGATCCGAACACTTGCCTCGGATTGACTTTAATATATAATTGCTCCAGTGAATAACTAAAAAAAAAGAAGGGTGGTAGTATAGTAAAGAAAAGAACTAATCACAATATCTATCTTTCAAAATCTATCTTTCAAAATCTATCTTTCAAAGATTCACTAAAAAAAAAGACAGTTGGCGGGTCTCTTTGTATGTCTTGTCCGGAAAGAGGAGGAGTTAATGATTATTCGTTCGCCGGAACCAGAAGTAAAAATTGTTGTGGATAGGGATCCTGTAAAAACATCTTTTGAGGAATGGGCGAGACCCGGCCATTTCTCAAGAACACTAGCTAAGGGCCCTGATACTACCACTTGGATCTGGAACCTACATGCTGATGCTCACGATTTCGATAGTCATACTGGTGATTTGGAGGAGATTTCTAGAAAAGTTTTTAGTGCTCATTTCGGGCAACTTTCCATTATCTTTCTTTGGTTGAGTGGCATGTACTTTCATGGTGCCCGTTTTTCCAATTATGAAGCATGGCTAAGTGATCCTACTCACATTGGACCCAGTGCTCAGGTAGTTTGGCCTATAGTAGGGCAAGAAATATTGAATGGTGATGTAGGTGGGGGTTTCCGAGGAATCCAAATAACCTCTGGTTTTTTTCAGCTTTGGCGAGCATCTGGAATAACTAGTGAATTACAACTCTATTGTACTGCAATTGGTGCATTGGTTTTTGCAGCGTTAATGCTTTTTGCTGGTTGGTTCCATTATCACAAAGCCGCTCCCAAATTGGCCTGGTTCCAAGATGTAGAATCCATGTTGAATCACCACTTAGCGGGATTATTAGGACTTGGGTCTCTTTCTTGGGCGGGACACCAAATTCATGTATCTTTACCAATTAACCAATTTCTTGACGCTGGGGTGGATCCTAAAGAGATACCACTTCCTCATGAATTTATCTTGAATCGGGACCTTTTGGCTCAACTTTATCCTAGTTTTGCCGAAGGAGCAACCCCTTTTTTCACTTTAAATTGGTCCAAATACGCAGAATTTCTGACTTTTCGTGGAGGACTAGATCCAGTAACCGGTGGTCTCTGGCTGACCGATATTGCACACCATCATTTAGCTATTGCTATTCTTTTCCTAATCGCAGGTCATATGTATAGGACCAACTGGGGTATTGGCCATGGACTTAAAGATATTTTGGAGGCTCACAAGGGCCCATTTACAGGACAAGGCCATAAGGGTCTTTATGAAATCTTAACAACGTCATGGCATGCTCAATTATCTCTTAACCTAGCTATGCTAGGCTCTACAACCATTGTTGTAGCTCATCATATGTATTCTATGCCTCCCTATCCATACCTAGCTACTGACTATGGTACACAACTTTCCTTGTTCACACACCACATGTGGATTGGCGGATTTCTAATAGTCGGTGCTGCTGCACATGCAGCAATTTTTATGGTAAGAGACTATGATCCAACTACTCGATACAACGATCTATTAGATCGCGTCCTTAGACACCGCGATGCAATCATATCCCACCTTAACTGGGTATGTATATTTCTAGGTTTTCACAGTTTTGGCTTGTACATTCATAATGATACCATGAGTGCTTTAGGCCGTCCACAAGATATGTTTTCGGATACCGCCATACAATTACAACCTATCTTTGCTCAATGGGTACAAAATATCCATGCTACTGCGCCTGGCGTAACAGCTCCTGGTGCAACAACAAGTACTAGCTTAACGTGGGGAGGCGGCGAGTTAGTAGCAGTAGGTGGCAAAGTGGCTTTGTTACCGATTCCATTAGGAACCGCAGATTTTTTAGTCCATCACATTCATGCATTTACCATACATGTGACTGTATTAATACTTTTGAAAGGTGTTTTATTTGCTCGGAGTTCCCGTTTGATACCCGATAAAGCAAATCTAGGTTTTCGCTTTCCTTGCGATGGGCCTGGCCGAGGGGGAACATGTCAAGTATCTGCTTGGGATCATGTTTTCTTAGGTTTATTCTGGATGTACAATGCAATTTCGGTAGTCATTTTCCATTTCAGTTGGAAAATGCAGTCGGATGTTTGGGGTACCATAAGTGATCAAGGGGTGGTAACTCATATTACAGGGGGAAACTTTGCACAGAGTTCCATTACGATTAATGGGTGGCTTCGAGATTTCTTGTGGGCACAGGCATCGCAAGTCATTCAGTCTTATGGTTCTTCATTATCTGCATATGGTCTTTTTTTCTTAGGTGCTCATTTTGTCTGGGCCTTCAGTTTAATGTTTTTATTCAGCGGCCGTGGTTATTGGCAAGAACTCATTGAATCTATCGTTTGGGCTCATAACAAATTAAAAGTTGCTCCTGCTACTCAGCCTAGAGCCTTGAGCATTATACAAGGACGTGCTGTAGGAGTAACCCATTACCTTCTGGGTGGAATTGCCACGACATGGGCATTCTTCTTAGCGAGAATTATTGCAGTAGGATAGTGGCTAGGAGGATTTGAAAGGCATTATGGAATTAAGATTTCCCAGGTTTAGCCAAGGCTTAGCTCAGGACCCCACTACTCGTCGTATTTGGTTTGGTATTGCTACCGCACATGATTTCGAAAGTCATGATGATATTACTGAAGAACGTCTTTATCAGAACATTTTTGCTTCTCACTTTGGGCAATTAGCAATAATCTTTCTATGGACGTCCGGAAATCTGTTTCATGTAGCTTGGCAAGGAAATTTTGAATCATGGATACAGGATCCTTTACACGTAAGACCTATTGCTCATGCGATTTGGGATCCTCATTTTGGTCAACCCGCTGTGGAAGCCTTTACTCGAGGAGGTGCTGCTGGTCCAGTGAATATTGCTTATTCTGGGGTTTATCAGTGGTGGTATACAATAGGATTACGCACCAATGAAGATCTTTATACTGGAGCTCTTTTTCTATTATTTCTTTCTACGCTGTCCTTAATAGCGAGTTGGTTACATCTACAACCCAAATGGAAACCAAGCCTTTCGTGGTTCAAAAACGCGGAATCTCGTCTCAATCATCATTTGTCAGGACTTTTCGGGGTAAGTTCTTTGGCTTGGACAGGACATTTAGTTCATGTTGCTATTCCCGCATCCAGGGGGGAGTACGTTCGATGGAATAATTTCTTAGATGTATTACCCTATCCCCAGGGGTTGGGACCCCTTTTGACGGGTCAGTGGAATCTTTATGCCCAAAACCCTGATTCGAGTAATCATTTATTTGGTACCGCTCAAGGAGCGGGAACTGCCATTCTAACTCTTCTTGGGGGATTCCATCCACAAACACAAAGTTTGTGGCTGACTGATATGGCTCACCATCATTTAGCTATTGCATTTATTTTTCTCATTGCCGGTCACATGTATCGAACTAACTTCGGAATTGGGCACAGTATTAAAGATCTTTTAGAAGCGCATACTCCTCCGGGGGGTCGATTAGGGCGTGGGCATAAGGGCCTTTATGACACAATCAACAATTCGATTCATTTTCAGTTAGGTCTTGCTCTAGCTTCTTTAGGGGTTATTACTTCCTTAGTAGCTCAACATATGTACTCTTTACCTCCTTATGCATTCATAGCACAAGACTTTACTACTCAAGCTGCTTTATATACTCATCACCAATATATTGCGGGGTTCATCATGACAGGGGCTTTTGCTCATGGAGCTATTTTTTTCATTAGGGATTACAATCCGGAACAGAATGAGGATAATGTATTGGCAAGAATGTTAGACCATAAAGAAGCTATCATATCTCATTTAAGTTGGGCTAGCCTCTTTCTAGGATTCCATACCTTGGGCCTTTATGTTCATAACGACGTCATGCTTGCTTTTGGTACTCCAGAAAAGCAAATCTTGATCGAACCTATATTTGCCCAATGGATACAATCTGCTCATGGCAAGACGACATATGGGTTCGATATACTCTTATCTTCAACGAATGGCCCCGCTTTCAATGCGGGTCGAAGCCTATGGTTGCCCGGATGGTTGAATGCTGTTAATGAGAATAGTAATTCGCTTTTCTTAACAATAGGACCTGGGGATTTCTTGGTTCATCATGCTATTGCTCTAGGTTTGCATACAACTACATTGATTTTAGTAAAGGGCGCTTTAGACGCACGCGGTTCCAAATTAATGCCGGATAAAAAGGATTTTGGGTATAGTTTTCCTTGTGACGGCCCAGGGCGCGGCGGTACTTGTGATATTTCTGCTTGGGACGCATTTTATTTGGCAGTTTTCTGGATGTTAAATACCATTGGGTGGGTTACTTTTTATTGGCATTGGAAACATATCACATTATGGCAGGGCAACGTTTCACAATTTAATGAATCCTCCACTTATTTGATGGGATGGTTAAGAGATTACCTATGGTTAAACTCTTCACAACTTATCAATGGATATAATCCTTTTGGGATGAATAGTTTATCGGTATGGGCTTGGATGTTCTTATTTGGACATCTTGTTTGGGCTACTGGATTTATGTTCTTAATTTCTTGGCGGGGGTATTGGCAGGAATTAATTGAGACTTTAGCATGGGCTCATGAACGCACACCTTTAGCTAATTTAATTCGCTGGAGAGATAAGCCTGTGGCTCTTTCCATTGTGCAAGCAAGATTGGTTGGATTAGCTCACTTTTCCGTGGGTTATATATTCACTTATGCAGCTTTCTTGATTGCCTCAACATCAGGCAAGTTTGGTTAATTTAGTTTGTTTTTTTGTACTGTATCAGCACCTAGTTCATTACTCTTGATAGAGAGGGAGGATCCGCCTTCTTAAATTTCTTTTTCTATTTATTTTTCCATCTAGGATTAGAACCGTATACTTGATAATAATAGCAACGGCACATTATGGCAAAAAAGAGTTTGATTCAGAGGGAGAAGAAGCGGCAGAAATTAGAACAGAAATATCATTTGATTCGTCAATCTTTAAAAAAAAAGATAAGAAGCAAAGTTTCTCCCTTGAGTTTGAGTGAAAAAACGAAAATGCGAGAAAAATTGCAATCCCTACCGCGTAATAGTGCACCTACACGCCTTCATCGACGTTGTTTTTTGACCGGAAGACCTAGAGCTAACTATCGACATTTTGGGCTATCCGGACACGTACTTCGAGAAATGGTTTATGAATGTTTATTACCGGGTGCAACAAGATCCAGTTGGTAAGGATAAAATACCCTTTCGTATTTGTATGGATTTCTGGAATTGATAATCATAGAGGAGCCCTCTTTACCATTCTGTATAAATGGACTATTCTATTTGTATAGATATGGTAGAGGGACGTATCGAACCCTCTTTTATCCACTAGTTACCCCTCTTTAGTTTAAGAGTATAGAGCAGTTTGGTAGCTCATAAGTCTCATAACCTTGGGGTTGCGGGTTCGATTCCCACTACCGGCCCCATACTCCTTCTTTAATGATATATGCATGATATATACATCATCCATTTGTATCTGGATTTTTTGATTTCCTAAAAGAGTTTTGGTCTAACAGTTTTTTCTCGGAAGAAGACAACAAATAAAAGAAAGAATAAAAGAAAGAATAAAATACGAAAGAAAAGCGTCCATTGTCTAATGGATAGGACAGAGGTCTTCTAAACCTTTGGTATAGGTTCAAATCCTATTGGACGCAATCTTATTTCTATCTATTCTTTAAATAACTATACTAAACTAAAAACAAAGAAAACTTTTTTGCATGATTCAAATAACAAGAGTAGACATGCAAAATAACAAGAGTAGATATGCCAAATTTATTTGTTACTGAAGGGAAAACCGTTCCAGCTGTTCCTGAATAGCTTCCTTCAAAAGGATTTCCGCTTGCTCGGTGAATGTCTTGCTAGAAGATATAATTTCTTGGAATTGAGGTTTAGTATCTTTTAGGTGTTTACGTAACTCATCCAGAAATTTATTTACCTGTTCGATTTCTAACGAATCAAGATATCCTCTTGTTCCGGTATAAATAGTAGCTATCTGCTCTTCCACTGGGAGAGGATTTGCCTGGGATTGTTTAAGCAATTCCCTTAATCGTCGACCCCTTGCCAATTGATTCTGACTTGTTTTATCGAGAGCAGAGGCGAATTGTGCAAAGGCTTGTAACTCTGCGAATTGAGCTAGTTCCAATTTTGATTTGCCAGCTACTTGTTTCATGGCTTTAATTTGAGCCGCGGATCCTACTCTGGAAACAGAAATACCCACATTAATAGCGGGTCGAATTCCGGCATTGAATAGATCCGCCGATAAGAATATTTGTCCATCTGTAATGGAGATTACATTAGTAGGAATATAGGCGGAAACGTCTCCAGATTGAGTCTCAACTATTGGTAAAGCGGTCATACTTCCTTCGCCTAAAAGAGAATTTAATTTAGCGGCTCTTTCTAAAAGGCGTGAATGCAAATAAAAAACATCCCCTGGATAAGCCTCACGGCCGGGAGGTCTTCTTAATAGAAGGGACATTTGGCGATAAGCTTGTGCCTGTTTGGAGAGATCATCATAAATTATTAAAGTATGCCGTTCGCGGTACATAAAATACTCAGCCAGGGCTGCTCCCGTATAAGGAGCGAGGTATTGTAATGTAGCAGGTGAATCCGCCATTTCAGCTACTACAATAGTGTATTCCATGGCCCCCTCCTCATGGAAAGTAGTTACTACTTGAGCTACGGAGGATGCTCTTTGACCGATAGCTACATAAACACATATTACACCTTGCCCTTTTTGATTGAGAATTGTATCTGTAGCTACTGCTGTTTTGCCAGTCTGTCTGTCCCCAATAATTAACTCTCGCTGACCGCGCCCTATAGGAATCATCGAATCGATAGCAATAAGCCCTGTTTGAAGAGGTTCGTATACGGAACGCCTGGAAATTATACTTGGAGCAGGAGATTCAATTAAGCGAGATTCGGAAGCTATAATTTCGCCTTTCCCATCAATAGGTTTAGCCAGAGCATTTACAACACGACCCAAGTAAGCCTCACTCACGGGTATCTGAGCAATTCTTCCTGTTGCTTTTACAAAACTGCCCTCTTGTATCATCAACCCATCGCCCATTAATACAATCCCAACATTTTTGGATTCCAAATTCAGAGCAATACCCCTAGTACCTTCTGCAAATTGGACTAATTCACCCGACATTATTTCACCAAGACCTATAATACGAGCAATCCCATCCCCCACTTGAACTACGCGACCTATATTCTCAATCCCTACTTTCCTATTATATTGTTCAATACGTTCGCGGAGAATTTTATGAATTTCGTCGACTCGAAGGGTTGCCATTAGTGTTTCTTGACTCTTTTTTCGAAAGCAAGGGGAAAAATAATGCCTAAATTCTAAACGAAAGTAGAAGTTCAAGGCCTAATTAATTTAATTATCTCTTCCATTCCAGGGACCCGAGAATGCCAATATTAGCACGAATCGTACGGAAATGTAACTCGGTATTCAAACAACTATTCAGAGTTCCTAGAGCTCCTTGTACGGCCTGTTGGAAAACCCGCTGTCGGACCTGATTCATTGCCCTTTGTTTTTCAAAATAAAGGGTTTCGTTTTTAGACTTTTCTAATTGTTCCAAACTAATAGAAGTAGCATTAATCAAATTTGCTTTTTCTCGTTCTATCTCAGAGTATCCATTCATTCGATACTCATCCGCTTCTAGTTCGACTTTCTGTAATCGAATCCGAGCTTTTTCGAGTTGCTCAATGGTCCCTCTACGCAATTCTTCTGAATTTCGAATAGTACTCAAGATCCTCTGTTTTCGATTATCTAATAAATCTTTTAATGAAAGTAGATTATTTTGTAAGTTTACAACTTTTATGATCTCTTCCCGAACCAAACATGAATCTTTCGATTCATTTGGCTCTCACGCTCCTTTTTTTCTTTTTTTGCTATAGCAATTTCCATATCTTTTTTTAAGTATAAGTAATGAGCCTATCCTCTATCTTATTTTTTATGTTTATATTTCAATATACCGAAACCTATATAAGACTAGATAAATATTAAGAGGACTCTTCCGCCTAGATAAAAATATATCATGGTCAGCAAAGTTGTTTCTTTATTTATATTTGCCCTTTAGTTAATAATTTCAATTTCATTAAGAAAAACTAACTAAATAAATGGAAAATGAAAATTAATAGAATTCTTTTTTTTTTTTCTTCAAATCCAAAAAATTTCTCTTTTTTATACATAGGTCGTCGATTCGGCATTGGTTAAAAAAGGGCAGGGTGCCCCTTCTTTTTTTTTCTAGTAAATAGTTCAAACCATTTTATCGATATGAGTGTTCTATATCAGATAAATTTTACATTAGCTATTTCCCGTTTAAATTCGGTACTAATACTAATATAGTTGTAGAAAGAGTACCTCTTTTTGCCTGGACTTCAAGCAGTTTAGCTTTAACCGTGTTAATGGTCTCACATTCTTGGTTTATAGAGAATCAAAATTGATTTACCAATGAGTCGCGAAATGCTATGGTTCTTCCATATGATTTCTGAATTTATTCAGAAGTAATTCGTCGAGATCGTGCACCCTTTTCTTATTTATCCGAAAAATACTAAAAAATATTCTAAAGTGCAGCCGGATAGATCCAATCTATTCTTGAAATAGACAACTCGCACACACTCCCTTTCCAAAAAAAATCAAAACACCAACCACTACAGTTAGATTTATTAGATTTGTTGCTAAAATATCGGTATTAAGCCCGAAACTGCCAGCGGATGGCCAGTGAGCTAAAAAAACGAAAGAATGGGTTACATTTTTCATATGCTCTCCTCTTATAGATAGGACGAACAAAGAACAAAGTTTTTCGATCACTTACTTCGCTCGCCCTTTTTTGATCGGTTTTTTTAATGCAAATAGATTCAATCTAGTAATTTCTTTTAGATTAAGTCTTAGGTCTTGTTTGACCGGTGAAAGGCTTCCTTTGTTGAAATGTTCCGTTCCCAAAATTCCTAAAATAAAAGGAAAAAACTTTCCACTTTCCTAAACTAAGGACGGGAAATAAGAAGGCGAGCATATCTTCTAAATTAATCATACTCAACTCAGCCCTTCCTAGAATGCGGTATTATCTGTCCCGATAAATAGATAATTCCAGGAGTAATAAATAGGAGTAAATTAAATAAAGTATTGATATAATTGGAATTGCGGAAGCAAATACCAATTTACTAAAAAAAGAAAAAAGTATCTAATCGAAATCGAAAGAACTTTTTTTTTTAGGATTAAACAAAAGGGTTCGCAAATAAAAGCGCTAGTGCCACAACTAGTCCATAAATTGTTAAAGCTTCCATAAAAGCTAGACTAAGCAATAAAGTACCTCGTATTTTACCTTCTGCTTCTGGCTGTCTCGCAATACCTTCTACAGCTTGTCCTGCAGCAGTACCTTGACCAACTCCAGGTCCAATAGAAGCAAGCCCTACGGCCAATCCAGCAGCAATAACAGAAGCAGCAGCAATTAGTGGATTCATGGTGAGTAGTTCCTCGTGTCAAAAAAAAAGAAATGGTTAAGGATACAATCAACCAAAAAATTCTTACTTCTAAGCTCTATTGGGGAGAAGTAAAGTAACTAAAAAGTACAAATTGAAATCAAATTGAAATGTGAATTGTCCGAACTACATAGAAGGGAATTCTATATCCATATATCGGATTAGATAATGAATCTAACCTAGGAATATATAATATAATATCAATATCCTATATACATTTGTTTCTTCTATTTTGTTTGCATATTTTCTCATTTTCTATTGAATCGGATTCTAAAATCATTGCTTAAAGTGGAAACCCGCATAAAAGAGGACTCCACTTATAGATATTAAGGATATTTATTATAGTATAGATCTAGCCTGACTCCACCCTCCTTAATGCATATATACTTTGAAAATTCCATAATATAGTCTATTCTATTCTCTCTCCTACAACTCTAGGCTATATATTCATACGCATTTCTAACTATTGCAACCAAGCAGATTATCTGGAACCATGCATGAATTGAGCTAAGCTGAAAAAAAAAATACTATATTCCAAAACTAGTCAATTCAATGATGACCCTCCATGGATTCACCTATATAGGCTGCGGCTAATGTTGCAAAAATAAGAGCTTGAATACCGCTTGTAAATAATCCAAGAAACATGACCGGTATAGGGATTACTAAGGGGACTAAAGAAACAAGAACAACAACGACTAATTCATCCGCCAATATATTCCCGAAAAGTCGAAAGCTAAGCGATAATGGTTTTGTGAAATCTTCTAGGATGTTAATTGGTAAAAGGATTGGGGTTGGTTTAATATATTTCTCGAAATAGCTCAATCCTTTTTTGCTAAGACCAGCATAAAAATATGCCGCTGACGTGAGTAAAGCTAAAGCAACAGTAGTATTTATATCATTCGTGGGCGCTGCTAATTCCCCATGGGGTAACTCTATAATTTTCCAAGGTAAAAGAGCACCCGACCAATTTGAAACAAAAATAAAAAGGAACATAGTTCCAATAAAGGGAACCCAGGGACCATATTCTTCTCCAATCTGAGTTTTGCTCAAGTCTCGAATAAACTCAAGGACATATTCAAAAAAATTCTGCCCGTCGGTCGGGATGGTTTGTGGATTCCGAACAGCTATGACAACTGAACCTAGCAAGATAGTAATTACGACCCAAGAAGTGATGAGTACCTGGGCATGAATTTGAAAACCTCCTATTTGCCAATAGAAGTGTTGGCCTACTTCTACACCCGATATATCGTATAACCCCTTGAGTGTTTTAATGGAACAAGGTATAATATTCATATTGTCCTCTGATAAAAATTGAACTTCAAAAAAGGAATTCTTTTGATTCAACCATCTCTTTCTCAACTCAGCAACTTGAACTATTAATTTGATATTTAGGATACCAAGAAAGCACATCAGATCATAATATATATCAATACCCTCTAATATATATCAATATTCCCCTTCTTTTTTCTATGCAAAACAAATTCTATGCAAAAAAAGATATAGTAAGTCATTCCATAAATCTACGCAGTTGTCCAAGAATTCACTATATATTCTTAATCAACGATTTCTTATATAGAGAGAACGGCCCTCACAAATTGAAAATACTAATTTGTTAAGAATCAATCGAATTGAAGTCATAGTGTCATCGTTGGCTGGAATCGATATATTCGCGAGATCCGGGTCACAATTTGTATCGACTAAAGAAATAGTAGGAATTCCCAAAATGGCACATTCCCGAAGAGCTATATACTCTTTTTGCTGATCAAGGACGATCACAATGTCTGGCAATCTCGTCATATATTTGATCCCGCCGAGATACCTTTGTAAGGTAGATAATTTTCTCTTCAAGATTGCCACATCTCTTTTTGGGAGATGGTGGAATTTTCCCATTTTTTCTTCCGCTCTTAAGTCTCTAAATTGAGAAAGTCTAGTTTTCGTAATCGACCAATTCGTTAACATACCACTGAACCACTTTTTATTAACATAATGACAACGAGCCCTTATTGCAGCTGATGCTACTAAATCTGTTGCTCTTTTTTTGGTACCAACAATTAAGAAACTTTTTCCCTGACTTGCTGCATCAAAAACTAAATCACAAGCTTCTGATAAAAAACGGGCCGTTCTAGCGAGATTTATAATATGAGTACCTTTACGCTTTGCCGAAATGTAAGGGGCCATTTTAGGATTCCATTTCTTAATACCATGACCAAAATGAACTCCTGCTTCTATCATCTCTTTCAAATTAATGTTCCAATATCTTCTTGTCATTTTTTCCACACTTCCTTTTTTTTTCATCCTAACATTCCATTACGGAATTTATTTCTTTTTGAAGATTAAGAAAGATCCGAAATAGCTTGAAATAAATAAAATAATAATTGTTCTGAGAGAACCTTGTACTAAGAGTTGGCCATTGATACATTGATACATGGTATAAACAAAACCTTAATTTAATGAATTAACTGACTTGTTTTACTTATTAAAATAAAAATCTTAAAAATCTAAAATTTAACCTGTTAGTGTTCTAAGTTCAAAAGTCTAGTAAAGTAAAAAATATGTTTTATGTATCCTTAGGGTTAAATGTTAAATGGGGGTTTTTATGTCTCATAAAAATTGTTTGTTACGTCAGAATCTGAAGAAACTAATTCTGTATGGAGAAACAAAAAATCTCTCATTTCCGACGCGAATAGATTTTTTTTTTTTATTTCGAAATAAAGGTTCTTGTCTTGTGGGGAACGATGCACAAATTTTTGGAATCCGGTACCAACAGGTATAATCCCCCCCAGAACTACGTTTTCTTTCAAGCCTTTCAACCAATCAATGCGACCTCGTAGGGCAGCTTTTGCTAAAACTCGAGCAGTTTCTTGAAAACTTGCTTCAGATATGAAACTTTGGGTATTCAGGGAAGCCCTTGTTATTCCCAATAAGATTGCCCGATAATAGATCGATTCATCCAAAGCTCGCCCTGCTCGTTCCGCTCGCAATAGTCCGATTAATTCCCCAGGCGAAAAAACATTAGACATTCCATCTTCGGAAACCCGCACTTTTGATGTTACTTGGCGTATAATAATCTCTATATGTCTATTATGGATCTGTACCCCTTGGGATCGATAAACCTTTTGGATTTTATTAACCAAAGAAATACGACTTTGGGCTATGGTTAGCTCAGCTCCAATCAAGAATCCCCAAGGGACCCCAAGAATTCTTGGTATACGCTCATTCCAATCCTCAATTCTCCTTTCGAGATTGGGGGATAATGAATCAATTGAACGCGCTTCAAAGATTTGTTCCACTTTTGGAAGACCTTGCGTTATGTCACTAGATCTCGATTTTTCATATATAAACGTAACTAACCTATCTCCCTTGTAAAGGATTTCTCCATAATGACCATTAACAGTTGCTCCTGTAGTGGCCAAATAAGGTTTAGCTGCTCTTATAACAAAGGAATCCATATTTACACTGAAAATTTGACCAGATTTTTTTATGTGCGATTTAAATAGACATACATTTTCACAAATAAATTGTCCAAGGTGAATTATTGCCAATGTCTCTTCCCAAGAATCATGATGGACAAAGTGACAATTCAAAAGGAATGGATCCAACATTATGTTACTATCGAAATTGGAAATCCTTTTATTTTCATCTATTAAAGAGTATTTAAGTTCTTGAAGTACTTGGAAGGTTTGTTTCAAATTGTCAACGAACAAATATTTTTTTAGCAGGATTTTATTATGCGTTAGTAAATAGTAAGATGAAGAAAAATGCGATATACTAGCTACAATAGCCCCTAAGGGCCCAAAAATTTCTAGAATAGGAATTCTAGGATTCCATTCTTTTATCGCATTGGGATGTTTTGAATTCTTGAATAAACCAATTCGAGAACAGTTGGATGCCGACAAAATCATCAAAGATTGGTATTCTTTATTTCGATTCAACAAAGTGCCAATAGCTTCTTGATGTTGGCTAAGTGATTCAATCTTCGCCTTGGAATAAAAAGAATTGCTATTGGCGCGATCTAACCTATTATGGGGAGTCGGTCCTCCACTTGTCCTATCATACCTTTTTCGTGTATACGAAATAGTGGACTTGACTAACTCAATTCTTAGGAAATCGCGAATAAGATCATTTGCTCTTACCTCAACAAGGGAAGCACCAGCCTTTTCTTTTTCTTCTTGTTCCCAATTCACTACTAAGCAAGTTCTAACAAATTGACTATTTGTGTGATAAATTCTTTGAGTTAACTTGCTATTTTCATGATAAATAAAATTGACAAGTCGAATTTGGAGATTATTTTCTTCTTGCAAGAGATCCTGCGGGAAAAGTGTTGCTAAATTTCTTCCTTCGTCCATTTCATATGCCACTGTAGGGCGAACGGAAACAAAATACTTTTCCTTGCTCTTGAGAATTTTTTTCCGTTGAACATAGACCCAATTTTTCTTTTTTTTTGATTCCTTAGAATCTTTTTTTTGTCTTTCTGGCGGTATCAAACACCCACCTAATATCTTATCTGCCTCTTCAGGAAAATGAATATCTCCGGAAAATATTTTGAGTTCCGTATGGCTTTTTTTTCTCTTCACTCGGACCAGTCCGCCTAGTCCACTTCTTGTATTTTTTGTGAGTTGTGTATCCACTCCAATAATACTATTGTCAAGTATCTTTAGGGATGAAGATCTCGGCAAGATATGAAGTTCTTGAAGAATGAAAAAAAACCGATCTACTTCTTTTTGGTATTTTAGACTAAATTCTTTTGTTCCTCGATGCTCAATCAAACCCTCTTTTTTTAAGATGGAATCTTCCTCTGGGCTCTCGTATTCGTCCTCTGAGTCTTCTTCTGAGTCTTCCTCTAAAGTACCATATTTTTCCTCGCCGCTTTCCCCGGGGCTGCCATATTCGTCTTCTGAGTCTTCTTCTAAAGTTCCATATTCGTCCTCTTGGGTCCTATATTTGCTCTCTGGGTTCCCATATTCCTCTTCTGAGTCTTTCTCTAAAGTCCTATATTCGTTCTCTGGGTTCCCATATTTGTTTTCTGGGCTCCCATATTCGTTTTCTAGGGTTTCATATTCGTATTCGTCTTCTAGGATTCCATATTTAGATTCTTCTAGGGTTTCATATTCGTCCTCTCGGGTCCTGTATTCGTGTTCTAGGGTCTCATATTCCTCTTCTGAGTCTTCCGCTCGAGTCCTATATTCTTCTTCTAGGGTCCTATATCTAAATTTAACAATTCCTGAACCCTTTTTATCTTTTCTGTATCGGGGATCGTCAAAATAAGCAAAAATAGTATTTCTACGTAAAACACCCATAAAGGGGATTTCAATCGAAATCCCAAAACAGGATATTAGTTCTTTCTCTTGTTCTTGATGATATTGTAATGGAATGACGAACCTATTTCTTCGCTTTTTCGCCAACAAATCTGAATTATCTTGAAAAATAGAAGGATAGATCAAATTCCAATGGCCATTGGACATGATTCGATCCGACGTTGAATAATCAAGAATTTCCCTATCTTTTTTACCATAAGTATTCATTTGATCTTGATCCTTGTGGAGTGAAAAAGACGCTATACTGGATCTGCACATACTTACGGATAATATCCATAAATGGCTTGTTTTTGGTAATCGACGAAGATTACCATATTGATATTCGGGCGCATGGTAAACATCAGTACTCCAGTGCATTTCGCCGTCTGATTCAGAATAAATATGCTTTTGTACCCTTTCTTTAAAATGTAAAGTGGACGTTCCGGCACGAATCTCCGCAATTACTTGTTCAGATTTTACATATTGATCATTTTGCACTAGAATCAAGCTTTTTGAGGGAATATTCACACTATATAGAATATCTTGACTCTGAATAGTTACATGCAAGTCTATATAACATAGAAAAGCAGGCTGTCCATGACGGGTACGTGTGGGGTGAACCAAATTCTCATTGAATTGGATTTTTCCATTCGAAGGGGATCGTACAAGGTCGGCAGTACCCCCTGTGAATACTCCGCCAGTATGAAAAGTTCTTAATGTTAGTTGAGTCCCTGGCTCCCCAATTGATTGACCCGCAATAATACCTACGGCTTCTCCCAATTCCACCAGATCACTATGAGTAGGACTCCGGCCATAGCATAATTGACAGATCCAAGAAGTGCTTCGGCAAGTAAAGGGGGTTCTAATATATATTGGTTGTGCTCGAAATGGTTGTGCTCGAAAGGCAGTTATGAATCGATTGACTAATCCAATTCCAATATCTTGATTTCGCGCGGCAATGCATCGTGAACCGATATATATATCGTCTGCTAATACACGACCAATTAGTGTTTGGACAAAAAGTTTTTCCGTCATCCCATTTTGAGGACTTACAGAAATACCTCGGATAGTACCACAATCTCTTCTACGCACAATAATATGTTGAACTACTTCAACAAGTCTACGTGTAAGATATCCAGCATCTGCTGTTCGTACAGCAGTATCTACAACCCCTTTGCGGGCTCCATAGCAGGAAATTATATATTCTGTCAAAGAAAGTCCCTCGCGTAAATTGCTTTGAATAGGTAAATCAATCATTTGTCCTTGAGGGTCCGACATTAATCCTCATACCTACTAATTGGTGTACTTGAGATGCATTTCCTCTGGCTCCTGAAAAAGACATTAGATAGACTGGATTAGAAGGATCCGTTATCCGAAAATTTGAATTCATTTCTTGTTTCAAATATTCACTTGTCGCATACCATATCTCAACAGATTGGCGTAATTTTTCTACCGCGTGTACAGCCCCATAATAATAGTGTTTCTCCAAAAGAAAACTCTGTTGTTCCGCGTCTTGGACTAACCATCCCTTAGAGGGTATTGTTAAAAGATCCTCGATTCCTAACGAAATCGATGTAGTAGTGGCTTGATAGAAGCCCAGAGTCTTTAGTTGATCCAGTATATGGGATGTATATCCCATTCCAAAATGATCTATTAATCTGCTAATAAGTCGTTTCATACCAGTTCCGTCTATCTCTTTATTATGAAAGACCAGATTGGCCCGTTCCGCCATACATAAGTACCCCCTTTTCGGCTGAGTAGGATTCGACAATTGCTGAGTAGGATTCGACAATGGGCCTGAGTCAGTGATTCGAAAATTTAATTAACTTAATTGCCTCAATCTCAATCTGGATTCGCGTGGCAAATAATGATGATACTAGGGAAATCGGAATGCCCCCCGAAAGCAAAGGGGAGGGGCATCGCCGAATCTAACTTTCTTGTTTAGGTAGTGTATGAATAGGCCTGACTAAATCCTTGTACGGCTTCCTCTATTTCTCTATAAAAAGAAATATGACCAAGAGTGGTTCGAATGTATATCGAACGAATTTCTTTTTTTCTATTTCCCATTATTAGATAGTGAGCATAAATCTCATGATAAGTCCCCAAAGATTCATATTGAATTTCAATCGGAACTTCTCTTGACCCAATGACGCGTTGATCCAGGTTCCATCGTAGCCACAAGGGACTATCTAAACTGATTAGTTTTTGTCTATAAGCTCCCAGTGCATCATAAGAACTAGAAAAATGGGGTTCTTTATCTTTCCTATACTTAGAATTATTATTATTGTAATTGACTTTTAAATTTGGATAGTTTCTGAAACTATTATATCTATTTGCACAAATACCTCGACGCTTTCCAATTGTTAATACATAAAGCCCGATAAGCATGTCTTGGGTTGGTACGCAAATAGGATCCCCAATAGCAGGAGATAAGAGATTCATATGAGAAAACATAAGTAAACGGGCTTCCGCCTGAGCTTCCAAGGATAAAGGTAGATGAACAGCCATTTGATCTCCATCAAAGTCTGCATTGAAACCCTTACACACTAATGGGTGTAAAGAAATAGTACGCCCCTCTACTAAAGTGGGTTGAAAGGCCTGTATGCCTAATCTATGCAGAGTAGGTGCTCTATTTAACAGTACAGGATGTCCCCGCATAACTTCTTGAAGTATTTCCCATACAATGGGTTCCTTTTCCCAAATTTTCCTTTTAGCAATCCTGACATTAGAAGTGGCGCGTTTCGTGATTAAATCGCGAATTACAAATAGCTGAAAAAGCTTTATTGCTATCTCTAGAGGTAATCCACATTGATGTAATGAAAGCGAAGGACCCACAACAATGACAGAACGCCCCGAGTAATCGACCCGTTTCCCAAGCAGAGTCTCGCGAAACCTTCCCTCTTTACCTTCAATTACATCTGAAAGTGATTTGTATACTTTATTGTGACCATCCCTCGTCGGTTGCCCGCGGGACCCACTATCAAGAAGTGTATCCACGGCTTCTTGTACCAATTTTTCCTGGCACATTACTAAATCTGCTGGCGCTAATTCACTTCTTTTTAATAGATAGGCAAGATTGTTGTTCCGACGGATAACTCTCTTATAAAGTTCATTAATGTCTGAAGTCACTACTTTATCTCCAGACCTATAAACAATAGGTCTCAATTCGGGAGGAAGAACCGGTAATAAGCACAAAACCATCCATTCTGGTTCTACATTTGTTTGAATAAAATGTTTCGCCAATTGCATGCGTCTAATCAAAAAAACTTTTCTTATTCGTCTTTTTCTATCTTCCCACTCATCTCCACTATACCCCTCGTCTTCTAATTCCTTCCATTCGACCAAAGAATTCTCTATAATAATTCGCAAATCCAAATCTGCTAATTGTTCTCTAATAGCACCTGCTCCTGTCGCAATTTCCCGATTTCGAAATGTTGCAAAGCCTGGGGTAGAAAAAAAGGGAGAAATGCTGTGGTTACAGGATGCAATTTCCTCTTCGAATAAACCTCGTAATCGTAAAAAAGTGGGTTTTTTAGTGCTGGGCCTAGCAAAAGAGAAATCGCCGTATACTAGGCCCTCCAACTTCTTAAGAGGTTTATCTAAAAGATTCGCGATATAACTAGGAAGACCTTTCAAATACCACACATGAGTCACGGGACATGCGAGTTTGATGTATCCCATTTGATATCTTCGTATCCGAGAATCCACAAATTCTACCCCGCATTTTTGGCAAAATCTTTCGTCTTCGTTTTCAGCTCCGCTCGCTCGAGAATTGCCACAACCGCAAATCCCGCTTTTTATGGGTCCAAAGATTCTTTCGCAAAACAATCCATCTTTTTCTGGTTTATCGGTTTTATAATGAAAAGTAGAGGGCCTTGTGACTTCGCCAACGGCTTCTCCATTAGGTAGGTTTTTGTTAGCCCAAGCCTTTATTTGTTGAGGGGAAACGAGTCCAATTTGAAGTTGTTGATGTTTATATTGGTCAATCATAAAATAGAAATAAGAAAAGAATTTATATTTATTCCGATCAAACTTCCTCCCTATTAACCTGGAAGTTCTTTTCAGATACAAGGAAATGATTCAGTTCTAGAGCCAAAGATCGTAGTTCTCGAACGAGCACTCGAAAAGATTCTGGAGGATCCTCATGATTAGGTATTCTTTTTCCCCAGATCGTAGCATTAAGTATTTCTTGGCGAGCTATAAGATGGTCAGATTTATAAGTAAGTATCTCTTGTAAAATATGAGCAACACCAAATCCTTCTAAAGCCCAAACTTCCATTTCTCCTACTCGTTGTCCCCCTTGCTTGGCTCTTCCTCTAACCGGTTGTTGTGTAACAAGTGAGTAGGGCCCAGTAGAACGCCCATGAATTTTCTCATCAACTTGATGAATTAATTTTAAGATATAGGACTTCCCTATTAGAACAGGTTGCTCAAAGGGGTCGCCTGTTCTTCCATCAAATATTCTGCTTTTTCCCGGGTACTCGGGTTCAAATACCCATGGATTTTTTGTTTCTTTACTGGCTTCATATAATTCTGAAAACACAAGTTTTCTTGAAGCCTCTTGCTCATATCTCTCATCAAAGGGTGCTATTCTATAATGTTTCTTTAGCAGATCCCCCGCTAATCCGAGCGAGCTTTCAAATATTTGTCCCACATTCATTCGGGAGGGTACTCCTAAGGGATTGAAGACCATATCAACGGGTGTTCCATCTTGCAAATAGGGCATATCTTGCCTAGGCAAAATTTTGGAAATGATCCCTTTATTCCCATGTCTTCCGGCTACTTTATCCCCAACTTTGATTTCACGTTTCTGTAAAATATATACACGAACCATTATGTCGAGGGGGTCCCTTTGGATCCATTTCACATCGATAACGCGCCCTCTTCCACCTATAGGTAATTTCAGAGAAGTTTCTTTTGAAGTGGAAACCTCAAGGCCGAATATGGCCCGTAATAATCCAGCTTCTGCGATATATGATGATTCGCTCGCTATCTGAGGCGTTAATTTACCTACTAAAATATCACCAGTTTCTACCCAGGATCCCAACCTAACAACTCCATTTTTGTCCAAATTGCGGAGTAAATGTTCTTCTAGATGTGGTATTTCTTTAGTGATTTTTTCAGCGGAGCCCTGGCTTGTCGTATCCGTCTGAATTTCATATTTCCGGATGTGAAAAGAGGTATAAATATCCTCATATACCAAACGTTCGCTAATTAGTACTGCGTCTTCAAAATTGTAACCTTCCCATGGCATATAAGCTACTAATACGTTTTTTCCTAAAGCAAGTTCCCCCCCAACTGTAGCAGCTCCTTCTGCTAAAATTTGTCCTTTTTTAATGGATTTACCCCGTGGAACCCGAGGTTTTTGGTGCATACAAGTATTTTTGTTAGAGCGACGGTGGTTAACTAAAGGAATACTTATAGTCTTCCCACTACTTGATAAAAGTATCTTATGACTATCAGTAGAAATGATCTTTCCCTCGCGTTCGGCTATAACGGAAACCCTCGAATCTAGAGCTGTTTGGCGTTCCAATCCAGTTCCAACAATGCATTTCTCGGACCGAGAAAGTGGAACTGCTTGGCGCTGCATATTAGAACTCATTAAAGCCCGATTCGCATCATTGTGCTCAATAAAAGGAATGAGAGAACCCCCAATAGAAAAATATTGGAAAGGAAAAATACTTCTAACATGAATCTGTTCCCATGCAATAGTCAAGAATTCTTGGCGGTATCTAGCTGGAACAACCTGTTCTTCCTGAATACCTTGATTCAAGGACAAAGAATTTCCTGCTGCTATCATATAATACTCATCTCTATTTGGTGATAGATAAACCACCTGTCTCTCTTTTTTTTCTTTTGCTTTCTCAGCAGATATTTCATAAAACGGACTCTCTATAGATCCCCACAAGTGATCAATTCTCGCATGAATTGCTAAGGATCCAGTAAGTCCAACATTGATTCCTTCAGACGTGTCAATTGGACAAATACGCCCATAGTGACTCGGATGAATATCTCGGCTCCGAAAACTTGCGGTTCTCCCCGTCAACCCTCCAGGACCTAAACAACTCACTTTTCGCCCATGAACAGTTTGTGTCAATGGATTCGTTTGATCAAAAACTTGAGATAATGGGTATGTGCCAAAAAAGGTCTCATAAGTAGTTATTAATAAAATTGAAGTTGAAGTTGGAGTTACCAAAGTTTGGGGAGTCGGTTTCGATTGACGTATGAATACTCTACGAATAGTTTTTTGAACTGCATGTTGTAAACGACCAAGAGCCAATCCGAATTGATCTTGTAACAGATCCGCAACCGAACGAATACGTTTATTTTTCAAGTGATTCATATCGTCATCGTCAAGTATACCCGTTCCAAATTTCATTCCAATCAAATGATCCGTAGCGGCCAATACATCTCGTGGTAACAAGAATGTATTGTTCTGAGGTATATCAAGATTAAGTCTCCGATTCATATTTCGTCGACCAATCCTTCCTAATTCACATTTTTGTTGAAAAAATTTCTTTTGTAATTCCTCGCATAAGGACTCCGAAAATACCAGGTCCCCACCTACACAAGCAAATTGTTGATAAAACTCCAAAATAGCTTTTTCTTTTGACTCAATCCTCTTCTTCTCCTTAGCATTCGGGAAAGACAAGAAAATTTCAGGGTAGGAAACATTATCTAGAATTTCTCTTAGATTCGAACCCATAGCTGATGATAGAACTAGAATAGATATCTTTTGTTTTCTACTCACGCGAGCCCATATCCTTTCTTTTTTATCAATTGCTAATTCCGATCTCCCTCCCCAATCTGATATTATAGTCCCGGTGTAGATAGAAATTCCCTTATGATCTAATTCCGAGCGGTAGTAAATACCAGGACTTAGCAATATTTGATTGATCACAATTCGGTATATTCCATTTATAATAAAGGTTCCTAAGGAATTCATTATAGGAATGTTTCCGATAGAAATGGTTTGCTTTTGCACATCGAAACCAAAAATTAATCTCGCAGATACATATAATTCGGAAGAATAGGTGAGTGATTCATACACAGCATCTCTTTCTTTTATCGAGGGTTCTAGCAATTGATATCCTTTCGCAAATAATTGAAATGCAATTTCGTGATCTGGATCTTTAATTGTTGGAAACTTGTCAAGTTCTTCTGCCAAGGCTTGATTAATGAACCTAAAAAATCCCTCGAATTGGATCTGACTAAATCCGGGTATTGTGGACATTCCCTCGTTTCCATTCCGGAGCATCTTAATCTTAAGTTTCCTGTTTATCAAAGAAAAATTCCATTATCAGCTCACTCTTCATCAATCCCTACGGATTGATCTAGCAATCATGGAATCTATATTCTGTTTACTGAATCACATGAAATTCTAGGGAACTCCACATACGTATTTCATATATGTATTTCATACATATGAATAGAGACCATTTCGACGAAAATTCTAGTTTACCAGGGGTACAAATGAAATGAAAATGAATTGCTAAAATATTCCTACAAAAAAAATTATGCCACTTATACTTTATAATATTCTAATCAGATTGAATGGCAAAGATTTCTCATTTTATCCCCTTTCTATGAATGTAATAAAGCCGTAATATAATACACTAGAAAGTTTTACTTTACTTCGATTTAGAATAGCGTGCTTACTTTAATTTCTAAAAATAATTTGAGGGTTCTTTTTTATTTCGGATCGGAGTAGTATAATTGCTAGAAAATTAAGTATTTCATTGTGGAATTCTAAAATAAAGTAAGTCCCTTTTTTAAGTACATGCCAATCTAATTATCCACCTCTCCCCATATCCATGCTTTTCTTTTATCGTAATTTCACTTGGGTAGGCCAAGATAGTCAGGTTATACTCTAATATCAGAGCAAATTTCCTTTTTTTATTCAAGATATTTAATTTAATACTTTGAAAAATTAAAGCACGATTCCCCATAGAGATATGTACATAAAGGGGATCTTTGGATAATAATGCTGCTCGGACCTAAAGTTCACCTATACACGGATTAAGCATAAAGCCATAATATTTTATTATGCCATTGAAATTGAAGGGGGGGAGATAATACCGATTTAAGAGTAGTTCACTACTGCAATTCAAAAAAGAAAGAGAATTCTAGTTAATGGTTCCAATTTGTTCTGAATTTTGCAGCCTGTGACTAGAAATCCACTTTTCTTCTTTTTCATCTCAATAGAAAGAAATGGGAAGTTTTATTGTGTTAGCAATGTATGTTTTAAGATAGAATCTATCGAGGAGAATAATCGAAACTGGATCAAAA
The DNA here is from genome assembly GCF_904849725.1 of Hordeum vulgare subsp. vulgare. Lineage (NCBI taxonomy): Eukaryota > Viridiplantae > Streptophyta > Magnoliopsida > Poales > Poaceae > Hordeum > Hordeum vulgare. The sequence goes on along the minus strand of NW_025422732.1, from coordinate 28,874 downwards.
AAAGCAGGAGTATCTTTTTTGAAAAAGATTGGAAAAAAGTAAGTTTAATTATATTCAAAATAAAAGAAAGGGGCTTTTCGTAAGAAAACGTGGATGAATACTTGCTGTTTTCTAGATTTTCGATCGGATTTTTTGGCGGCATGGCCAAGCGGTAAGGCAGGGGACTGCAAATCCTTTATCCCCAGTTCAAATCTGGGTGCCGCCTGATCAATAAAATACTTAGGTTTTCTAGTACTGATCGAATTCAATCAATTTTTACTTCGCATAAGTTCGGGCAAGAGAGTAACTAAGCCTGCCGATACTGGGTTTAGAGAAACCATACCATAGTTCTATCCTTAAACTAGGGTTAGGGTTTGTTTTGGCGGTAGTGGCCAAAATGGTTATCAATAGGGGTGAGGTAGTGTTTCCTTATTCTTTTATTATATGAATTTGAATTGGTTCTTAATTGATTCGATTTGAGAATTTTTAAATACGAGGATAAGATGTCAGAAATCTTGGTATCCAAAGAAAGGTCCCTAAGGGGCATTCTTCTCTTTTTCAATCTAAGATTCCAGAAGGGACTCCACGAAAGAATATCAAGACTTCCTAATTATCATACATTTTTTTATCGTACATCTTATGTGACCTACATACACTAGAGTAACAAAAGGAATAAAAAATCTTCCTATTCCCGCTTCTTCTATTCAGGACATCATTCCCGTACTCTTTCTTTTTTAAGGTAAGGAAAAAAGGGCTTTATAGTATCGTATTTTTAATGCTCTCTAATTCTACAAGAATTCCTATAAGAATTTGTTAGGAGTAAATTCCTTGAACTGATTGATCCATGGCCTTAGGGCAGAAGCCCTTTTTGACTCTGTACCCTTGATTCCACTATGATTATTGATCAATAGTAGAATAATCCCTTCATAGAAATAGGAGACATAATTTAGATGGATATAGTAAGTCTCGCTTGGGCTGCTTTAATGGTAGTCTTTACATTTTCTCTTTCACTAGTAGTATGGGGAAGGAGTGGACTCTAGGGATACGATACTACTAATTGATTAAGTAATCAAATTGTTGTATCAATTCTTTTTTTAATTGATCGTTTTGCATTAATTATTTTGTCAAACGTTATTCTTTAATCTTTTTCTTTAGTTTTGTTTCACTCCTGTAAGAAACTCTTGTATTGTAAGAAAGAGCCATTATACCAATTAAGAATTTCTACTAGAAATGACTAATGGTTAAAAAAAGTTCTATACATAAGAAAATTAGACTTTCTTCCACGGAACTATTCACGGCATATCACACATTTTCCATTTGTTTTATACTCTTTCTTTATTCTTAGAATAATTTTTATTCTCTTTTGAAGCATCTCGCGGGATATTTAAGCATGAAAGATTCGCTGGTTTTTTCCTTTTACTTTTTACTATAGTCTATTCTTATATTATTTTTCTTTCCTTCCATGGATTCTTTGGTCAAGAATTGTCTTCGATTTTTTTATTTTGACCTGATTGAAATTAAGTGGATGCAATGAAAAAAGAAATTGAATTAGACTACTTAACTATTTCAATCTACTAATCTATTCTATGTAGATTCAAAGATAATATAATAGAAAGACTCTAAAGTGTCGTAGAAAAAACTATATGTAGTTCTTTCTACCACACTTTAAGATTCCAACCAGATCCTTTCATTTAAGACTTGGATTTTTTTTATTTAATCCCTTTTTCATTTCTTCAATGATTAATTGGAATTCCACTTAATTATTTTGGCTGACTGTTTTTACATAAATAATAAGTAAAAAAGAAGTAGGAATTAGAATGAACAGTGCAGTAGCAATAAATGCGAGAATATTGACTTCCATAACCTCTTTATTTTTTATTTTCACAATAACTCGGGATGTAATCCCATGGAGAGGAAAAAGGGGTATCTTGTAAATTCAAGGGTAGGGCTTGCATTCTGATAATACTGAATCAATTCAATATTATGAATATCGGATCTATCAAATCAATTCATGGATGAGAGTTATATAGTATAACATAGGAAGATCCTATATCCATACTAAGACCAAAATGGGTTTTTTGATTGGATTAGGAATTCCCTCTTTTTTAATCCTTTTTTTTCTACTTTTTCTTTTCTATATCTCTAACCCACGAGCTTTCTTAATCTTATACAATTTCTCTTCCTTTTTCTTATAGTTATACATACAATTATGTATGTATTATATGAGCAACTTTCTATGGGTCACATAGACATCCAAATAAGCAGTAGAAGTGAGATGGGGAAAAGAGGTCTGAAATAAAAAGGGAATACAATTTATGTATGGATTCCGGTAAAATACCGGTACTCTATTCCATAACAGTGGAATAGGAAATTAAGATGAGGATGGTATCATCATAAAGAAAGATAGAGTAATATCCTAAAATTCTACTAATCCACATATCGTATGTGTGTCTTTCTTTATCTTTATCGATCGGGAGTAGTGAAAAAAATTCCTATACTCCTTCCCTCCCTCTTTAATGAGAGATGCAAAATAAAAAAGTGAAGTAAGGGTGCCCTATGGGTATTTGATCTTGCTCCCTGCCCCTTTTTTTTCATGGAAAAAGGAAATATGAATTTCTCCATTCATTGAACCCTAGTTCGGGACTGACGGGGCTCGAACCCGCAGCTTCCGCCTTGACAGGGCGGTGCTCTGACCAATTGAACTACAATCCCCGCGGGGTGTATGGCATACCCATTCTTAAATAGAACCATAAGAAGATTCGATTCGTCTGTCGTACTCTAAGAAATAGACGAATCATATACTACATACCCACATATTAATATTATATTATACGTGGGTATAGTGAGAGTGACATAACTAGTATGTCGTGATTTTTTATCACTAAAAATGGATAATAATCCACCCTTCAACAAGAAAAACTCTTTTGTTTGTAAGAAAGGAATGAGAGAGATATGGATTAGAAAAAAAAATCCCCTTTTTTATTTCTCTTTTATTTCTATAGATCAGACATTTTATTTTATGGGAGAAAAACAAAAGGATTTAGTTCATATTCACGAAGCCCTAGATTTTTGGGCCGAGCTGGATTTGAACCAGCGTAGACATTGTCAACGAATTTACAGTCCGTCCCCATTAACCACTCGGGCATCGACCCAGGAAGAATTTATTCTAGGGTTTTTGCTAATCTATGATTAACCTCCTTTCATAATACTCCCTACCCCCAGGGGAAGTCGAATCCCCGCTGCCTCCTTGAAAGAGAGATGTCCTGAACCACTAGACGATAGGGGCATCACTAGACGATAGGGCCATATACAACCGCTCGTGATTATACTATAATCATAGTATGAGCAGTTTTTTTGAATTGTCAATATACTCGAAAAGTATAACTAGATCCAAAGCAAAGAGTTTTTCTAACTTTTCTGCTATGTTTTCATCTAGGATTTTTTTAGTTGATGGTTAGATTAATTCATGGATCATCCTCTACCTTTTAGGGAAATTCATTTTAAATGTATAGAATAAGAATGGATTACTAAAAGGGATTCTAGATTAGTTCAGTACAGGTAGTTATTTTATTGATCTAAGATAAGATGAAAAAGAGTCCAATTTTTTTTTTATTTCCATTCCGTGCTTCATTTAGTGTTCAGACCAAAAATGCATTCATCCCGCACTAAGTCATAAAATTCTCTAAAGAGAAAGCTTCAAAAACAAAGAAAAAAGCGAATCAATTTAGTAGAAAAGTACTCTATCAGATTCGAACCAATGACTTACGTCTTAGCACGAGATTACTCTACCACTAATTTAAAAAGCCCTTTATCGGATTTGAACCGATGACTTATGCCTTACCATGGCATTACTCTACCACTGAGTTAAAAGGGCTTTTTATTTAATTCAAAAATTTGCCACTTTGATTTCCCATTATGGGTCTACTGCATAATGTACATATTATATATATATAATATATAGAGATATAGAGAGAGACATTATGTATAGATTGTATATGTATTGATATCTTGAGAGCTCAAAATAAAATTAAGAAAAAAAAACATACCCAACTCTTCTTGGTTCATGGTTTTCCGTTTCCGAAGGCTAGTAAAATAGGCGGATTCTGGAACCCCAAGGATTCAATGGTATATGGAAAATATAAGATTTCCAATCCTAGCGGGAAAAGGCAGGGAACAGATACCCAATAGGATAGGATCCTTGGGAGGAACTTTTGGTAATGGCCTTGATCCTCTATGCTATTTTTTATGTGTTCTTAGTTCTATTGAACTTTTTTGATTCTTTTAAACAAGAATCTAATAAACTAGCATTGAGTCAGTGGAAAAAAGGAGAGAGAGGAAAGTGTTAAATGGAGAGAGTCGACTAATCATAGACTTTTAGGATCTTCTTTACATCAGGTAAATCTGTCAGCCCTGTCCGTTTTTTTCTTTAAGTTACGACTCTTTAAGTTACAACTCTTTGCTTCTTACTTCTATCAAGCCATAGGGAAAGTCTATGATGAATTTGGAAAACTCATCTCACTCTTACTCTATGGCTCGGACTTAATGGGGGAAGAAAACATCTTCTATAATTTCTTTTTTGTTCAATTCTGGACAAAAAAGAAAAGGAAAAAAGGAATTTATAGGGACAGTGTTACCCCCTATATCCCCTAGTTTATATTGTAGGAATAATAAAACAATTTAGCAGTCTGGCACACTTACGTCCTCGCAAAGTAAATAATGATTATTGTAGTCGTAACCGTAGAATAGGATAGGATCCTAATCAAAATAAATACATTTGGTTCAGGCGCTATTAGCAGGGTAAGAAGAGATTTATTTTACAGACCAGAGGGAGAGGGGCTATCTAAATCCTAAAGTAAAGGCGCGCGATCGAAGTAGAAGTACCAATGGCTCAGTGTCATGAACCTTCTCCATCTGATTCAATAAGGGGGAATTAGCCTCCTTGTCAAATGGCTATCCTTGACAAAGGGTACCATTTATACCATAATATACAATGTAGCGGGTATAGTTTAGTGGTAAAAGTGTGATTCGTTCTATTAATAACTGAATTTGAAATGATATACTTAAGGCATCCTTAAGTTTTTTTTTATATTCCGATGAAAACTTTAGTTCTTATAAAGGATTAAATCCTTTTCCTCTCAATAGCATATTGAGGAAGAATATACATTCTGGCGATTTGTACCCAAAAACTAATTTAAATTGCATCCAAAATAAAAATTGGATTATGATATGAGTACAGAGTCGCGAAGCATAATTTTGCATTGGATTTAAGTATTCCAATTTTGAAAATATGAGTAAAGGATCTATGGATGAAGATACAAAAAAGTTGATTTCCAATCGTAACTAAATCTTCTTTTGTTAAAGGATAAGGAAGCCAAATAGCTAAAAAACGATAGTTTTGGTTTACTAGAACCATCCGCATATTGTTTCAGCTCGGTGGAAACCCAATTCTTTTCCTCAGGATCTCTTGAATGAAATTAGGGAACGAAGTAAGTAGATTAGATGGATTTAGATAGAATTTCTATCTCCTACTCTATAAGGATCATCTAGAAAGCAGAGAGCTTTGGTTCCATTCAAATAGAAAAGCTGACATAGATGTTAAGTGGTGAGAATATCCATAAAGGAGCCGAATGAAATCAAAATTTCATGTTCGGTTTTGAATTAGAGACGTTAAAAATAATCAACCAACGTCGACTATAACCCCTAGCCTTCCAAGCTAACGATGCGGGTTCGATTCCCGCTACCCGCTCCATTCTGTATAAAAGGAGTATTCTATTTGTCTAGACATGTTAAAGGCTTGTATTCAAGCCTTTTTTGTCCACCAGTTTCTGGTACTACAGAGCGGAGTAGAGCAGTTTGGTAGCTCACGAGGCTCATAACCTTGAGGTCACGGGTTCGATTCCCGTCTCCGCACTTAGCAGTCTCTATAAAAGGAGTATTCTATTTCTCTAGATATGGTAGAGGGGCGTATCCAACCCTTTTTTATTCATTAGTTCCGGGCCCTAGAGGGCAAAATTGAGCAATTTGCGAAGCCACTTGCCTTCACAAAAAGAAGGCGCAAGGCTTCTCCCTACCTTGCAGAAAATAAAAATGAAATGAAAGGGACAGTCTACCTCTCCCTTCCTTTTAAAAACAGTTTGCCCGTTGTTTGTCTCAGTTAATACCCAATTTTGGGGCTCTGTTGGCTAGTTCTATTTCTGCCTCCGGAGCGCCCTCTTTTTTTGAGGGGGATGCAAAGGAAGGGTAAATATAGTAAGGGATACGGCACTAGACTAATACTTAATTAATACTTAATTTAATATAAGTAGTTAAACAATTAACTAGACTAAACTTTTTATCATAGTACTTTGATAAATTAAGCGGGCGAGCGGCGGGAATCGAACCCGTATCTTCTCCTTGGCAAGGAGATGTTTTACCATTGAACTACGCTCGCTACGGTATATATTTTATAGCGTATATCCGCTTGGGTCGACCGTCTATGTCTGGGTCGACCGTTTCATTTCATTTTCTATTCTATTATATTAGATATTAGAGTTTTCCTTTTTTTATTATCTGTCAATGAATATTCTAATGGGAATTTCATAATACTGAAAGAGAAGAGCTAGCAATTCGGAACGCAAATTGCGTTTTAATACGTCTCACTATTCGAATTTTTTAAATGGCCTTTATTATTTCTTTTTTATGGGGTTACTAAATATTAACCAAATTTAATTTAAGAAATGAGAGAATTCAGAATAGCTACGAGAAAGACTAGTCCAATCCATAATGATGTACCGGAAAATACAACATTTTTATTATTTGACCAACCATCAGGAGAAGCAAATACAAGGGGTACACTAATTACTAAGACTGAGGAAGTCGCAATTAATGCAAAAACAGCTAATTGGAAAGCAATAGTCATATTTCTAATCCTCCAAGCTACCATCAAATAAAGTTGACTACATATTTGATCCCTCACTTAACCAAAATTGTAAAAAAATACAAGAAGTAGGAGGGGTTTAATCATGAATCCATTGATTCTTCTCTTTAATTAAAATTTATTACTTAACCTCTTTTTTATTTGGATATGGGGGTGAGAGGAGGTTATTTAGTCTTTATTTCACAAGCGGGTATAGCGGATCCTGTATCCGTGTATACAGTATACAGAGATATATCGAAAAGGAACTTGTATCTGATATCTTTCTAGAGGTTAATAAATATTTTTATTTTTTATATGGCTATGTTCTATTTGTAGGAGTAAAATAAGGATTAGGCGGTGGAGAGATGGCTGAGTGGTTGATAGCTCCGGTCTTGAAAACCGGTATAGTTCTAGGAACTATCGAGGGTTCGAATCCCTCTCTCTCCTTTTGCTTATTGAATACGTTTGTTTCTTTCATTTTTTTTTATTCTGTCCCTTATCTTTCTTTCATAAAAAGGAATGAATGGCTCGGCTAGATAGAATAACCGAGCCAGAACAGAAAAAAAGTAGAACAGGTATAAATAAGAAAATCTTAGTTAAGAGGGTTCATGTAAAGAACAGGTTCCAAATCACGATCGATTCCCTTTTCAAAACCTGCTGCAGCAGCTCGGGCTCTTCCTGCATGCCATAAATGGCCCACAAAAAAGAAGAATCCTAGAACAAAATGAGAAGTTGATAACCAACTTCTAGGAGAGACATAATTAACTGCATTGATCTCGGTCGCTACGCCACCCACGGAATTTAAAGAGCCTAAAGGAGCGTGGGTCATATATTCTGCTGAGCGCCGTTCTTGCCAAGGTTGTATGTCTTTTTTCAACCTACTCAAGTCCAAACCGTTGGGGCCCCTTAGAGGTTCTAACCATGGAGCACGAAGGTCCCAAAAACGCATAGTTTCCCCTCCAAAGATAACCTCCCCAGTTGGGGAACGCATTAGATATTTCCCTAAACCTGTGGGTCCTTGAGCGGATCCCACATTAGCTCCAAGACGCTGGTCTCTAACTAGAAAAGTAAATGCTTGAGCTTGAGAAGCTTCTGGCCCGGTGGGTCCATAAAACTCACTCGGATAAGCTGTATTATTGAACCATACAAAACAACAAGCGATAAAACCAAAGACAGATAAAGCAGCTAAACTATAAGACAAGTAAGCTTCTCCAGACCATACAAATGCACGGCGAGCCCATGCGAAGGGTTTGGTTAAAATATGCCAAATTCCCCCAAATACACAAATAAAACCCAACCATACATGTCCACCAATTATATCTTCTAAATCATCTACACTAACAATCCACCCTTCTCCCCCAAAAGGAGATTTTAGTAAATAACCAAATATAACACTGGGACTAAGGGTCAAATTGGTAATTTTTCTTACATCTCCCCCCCCAGGGGCCCAGGTATCATATACACCGCCAAAATAAAGAGCCTTGAGTACTAGAAGAAAAGCACCTAGACCTAACAAAATTAAGTGAATACCCAAAATTGTAGTCATTTTATTTCTATCTTTCCAGACATAACCAAAGAATGGAAAAGATTCTTCAAGAGTCTCGGGTCCCAGAAGCGCGTGATAAATGCCACCGAAGCCTAAGACTGCGGAGGAAATTAGGTGAAGTACGCCAGATACAAAGTATGGAAAAGTATCTAGAACTTCCCCCCCTGGCCCTACTCCCCAACCTAGAGTAGCTAAGTGTGGAAGTAAAATCAACCCTTGTTCATACATGGGCTTTTCTGGTACGAAATGGGCCACTTCAAATAGGTTCATTGCTCCGGCCCAGAATACGATTAATCCGGCATGGGCTACGTGAGCTCCAAGTAGTTTACCGGACAAATTGATAAGTCTGGCATTCCCAGCCCACCAAGCAAAGCCGGTGGTTTCTTGGTCACGACCAGCTAAAACGAAAGTTCCATTAAAGAGCGTTTCCACGTGGTAGAACCTCCTCAGGGAATATAAGATTTTCATGAGGCTGATCCTGAGCTGCCATCCACGCACGAATACCCTCGTTTAAAAGAATATTTTTGGTGTAGAAAGTCTCGAATTCAGGATCTTCCGCTGCACGGATTTCCTGGGAAACAAAGTCATAGGCACGTAAGTTCAGAGCCAAGCCAACTACGCCAATAGCACTCATCCATAAACCGGTGACGGGTACAAATAGCATAAAGAAATGTAACCAACGTTTATTGGAAAAAGCAACACCAAAGATTTGGGACCAAAAGCGGTTAGCAGTGACCATTGAATAAGTTTCTTCAGCTTGAGTTGGGTTAAAAGCACGGAAGGTATTTGCACCATCACCGTCCTCAAATAGAGTGTTTTCTACGGTTGCTCCATGAATAGCGCATAGCAGAGCCGCGCCTAATACTCCGGCAACTCCCATCATATGAAATGGGTTCAACGTCCAATTATGAAATCCTTGGAAGAAAAGGATGAATCGAAATATCGCTGCTACGCCAAAACTCGGCGCAAAGAACCAACCAGATTGCCCCAGTGGATAAATAAGGAATACCGAAACAAAAACAGCAATTGGACCAGAGAATGAGATTGCATTATAAGGCCGCAATTGAACAGACCGAGCAAGTTCAAATTGGCGTAACATGAAACCTATTAGTGCAAAAGCCCCGTGGAGAGCTACAAAAGTCCATAGACCGCCTAATTGACACCAACGAGTAAAATCTCCTTGTGCTTCTGGCCCCCATAGTAGCAACAAAGAGTGTGCTAAACTATTGGCAGGGGTAGAAACTGCTGCGGTTAAGAAATTACAACCTTCCAAATAGGAACTTGCCAATCCATGGGTATACCAAGAAGTTACAAAAGTTGTCCCTGTAAACCAACCCCCTAAAGCGAAATAAGCACAAGGAAAGAGCAATAGGCCAGACCATCCTACAAAAACGAAACGGTCCCTTCGTAACCAGTCATCCATAGTATCAAATAGATCATTTTCTTCTTTAGGAACTCTACCAAGGGCTATAGTCATAGTGATCCTCCTATTCAATTACTTCAACCATTTCCGAGCACCTCATATCACTTTCCAAGGCATATGATAGTTTTATATCTGTGGACGATTTCTTTCTCGTTCAATGCCCTTTTTCAATGGTCTCGAAGAGAGAAATTTTCCATTTTTATCTATGGAGTCACAACCGAGGTCGTTGTAAATCCATGAATTTGATTCGATTTGTTTTTCTTATCTTATACTTATAGAAATAAACCTTTGAATTCAGCATTATTCCAAGACTCCTATTTCAAAGTCTATCTTTTAAGGGAAAAATGAAAATAAAAGTAACCCCTTTTTTCCCATTCCCTCTCTATTGCATGGGGGGAAGAACTAAAATGGAGGATTCTGAAAAAAAAAAGGACCTTCGAAATCAATTTTTATGTGTAGCGCAAAGGAGTTGCGATTTCTTCTTATTCCTATAGAACATCTAGTAACAAGAATATGAAATCGTAAATAGCGAAAAATTCTTGTCTTGCGCGGTCTAAGTCTAAGGAAATACGAAAAATTCGCTTATACAATTTCATCTACATCGAATTTATATATCAGAATAGCGGATAGAGGCATCATTCAAGGAGTCAGGTCTACTTACTTTATGCTTCTTTCCAATTTTATGGTGGATTTGATAAGAACCCTTTTTGCTTTCTTGATAAATAATCGACAAAAAAAAAAAAAGCGTTTTTTTATATATAGCTTGTTTTATTATAATTATAACAAGTCCTATATGGAAATGCCCGCTAAAGAGAAAATCTATTTGATTGTCTCTCGGTCAATATCGATTTTTACAAAGAAAAAACAAGAATTTTCTTCTTTTTTTTATTAACATTAAGAAAAAAGAATATAACTAAAATGGAATTGGCAATATAATTTTTATAGACTTTTGAAAGAAAAAAAGGGGTTTTTTGCAACCGTTATTTCTTATTTCTTGCCTATATCATATCACGGAAACCTTTCGCTTTGGAACGTGGAGAGATGGCTGAGTGGACTAAAGCGGCGGATTGCTAATCCGTTGTACAATTTTTTTGTACCGAGGGTTCGAATCCCTCTCTTTCCGCTCCCTTGGATCATTTGGGACTTTCAAACTGGAAAGAATTCTGACCCCCGGATTTTCTCATAGATAAATGTACGAAACAAATCCAATTTGTAAGAAAAAAAAAAAATTGAATTTTTACTCCTCGCGTCCAGGATTCCGTCCTGGATCATTAGATAAGAATCCAAAGATAAAGAGTGAAACAAAGAATATCACTACTGTATAAACAAAAAGTTTGAGAGTAAGCATTACATAATCTCCAAGATTTTTTTTTAAGGAATAGATTACCAGTTTTTCCTTACCACACGGATCCACTAGGATGGTTTTTTTTGATACCTAAAAATGCAAAAATGAATTCTGGAAAAAAATTGCAAGAATTCATTTATAATAAGAACTCTTATCAATAGCAAAAATAGGGTTAGGTGGTATTGAATAGGTATTGTGTAGGTACCTAAAGGTACCTGCTCAACCTAGGTGCAGGGGAGTAGAAAGGCTGATCCAAATTTATTGCTGTAGCTACCCATTCAATGTAGAATAATTTCAATTTTAGAATTGAGGGTTCATAATATAAAAATATAAAACTTCTCGGCTTTTACCCATTTTAATTTTTTTTTTTGGAATGAACACATCATTCAATTTGGCATACAGAGTACTAAAGATTTCATCGAAAACTTACAGCAGCTTGCCAAACAAAGGCTAATAGAAAAAAGAATAGAGGTATAACAGGCATAATATCCACGATTGGATTGAAAATAGCATAAGCTTCGGGCAATTTGGCAAAGAAAAAACTAGTAGGATAAAGAACAGAATTAAAACAGATACAGGTTAAACTAAGTATATTAGGCATAACAAGCATTTCATTCTTGTAGAGTAAATAATTGGATTTTGATTGAGTTATTTTTTTAAGGGAAAGAAGGAAAAGGCAGATTCAAAATCTTTTTTTCTTCGGACTTTCCCAAACACAAAATACCTCCTTGTATTCGCACTCTCAAATGAGAGTGGAATAAATTCGACTTTCATATAATATCTTAATAGAATTCCATGTAATGATCAATGCATTTTTTTGATTCTATATTATCTGCATGTGTAGAATACTAGCAAGAGAATATCTCTTCTTTATTTATGTAATTGAAATGGTATTGACGAATAACAAATAAACATAATAGTGTTTATTAGTGTCGCATAAAACCCGAAATGGGGCGTGGCCAAGTGGTAAGGCAGCGGGTTTTGGTCCCGTTACTCGGAGGTTCGAATCCTTCCGTCCCAGATTGTTTCTGATGAAACAAACGGTGAAATCATATAGTACTCCGTATGAGACAAAAGTTTATTAAAGAGAATAATGATATCTTATGTTTTCTCAGAAAACATAATAAAGTCTTAAGTCCAGTCAAATTGACTACCTTTATTTTCATGAAAAAAATGGGATCTAGCAGGCACATTCAGGATATGCCTCTACTATGATCACTTAATAATCACTTAATAATCACTTAATCATATTTTTTTCTTCCTTTTGGTCTTCGAGTCGAAGAAGTACCAAAAACAATTAACTACCAAAAACTTTCAATCTATTCATTGGAATAGTTTATTTAGTTATTATAGTTAATTGTTTTTGGTACGGAAAAAATATATTACTAATAGAATTCTAATTCTAGTAATTAAATGAATTAAACTTTTTTGGAGGTTGATAGTTTATTTATTGAGGAAGAGTCAATCCTTCTCTTCTCACTTCAAGATTGATCATCTCGAGCCATCCGTTGAGGGTGGAAATTTAATAATAAATAAGTTTTAAGCAAACTTGTTTAGTCGTCTTTTTCTATGTTTCATTCATATGATAGAATTCGAATATGGGTTTAAATAAATTGGATCTTGGCGGAGGCTTCCCGGATAAATACTTACTTTCTTTTATCCATATTGCTCCATAGATAGCAAGTTTTAATTTTAATTAGTATACAAAAAACAAAACCAATGACTATTCATGATTCCATCCATATTGGATCAATTTTCTATACCACTTTGCAATGAAAAGAGGAATGTTTGTTATGGTAAAACTTCGTTTAAAACGATGTGGTAGAAAGCAACGTGCGACTTGAAGGACATGATCGATTGTGGATTTTGCTATCCATCATTTTCCATAGTAATGAAAATGCTCTTGGCTCGACATAGCCTGTTCTATTCGTTCCGAACCAAATTTGCGCAGGGTTTAAGTAACATAGTACACGATGGAGCTCGAGAGGACAGAGTTTATTTTTTATCAAGGGAAAGAATCTAGGGTTAGTGAAAACTAATAAATTAGGCCAACTTTGTCAGTCTATCCTTAATATAGAAATAAATCGAAAGGTTAAAATACGAAGAAAGTCCAATAAAAGTATATCAGAATCAATCCCCCTTATTAGATTTCTATAGAAGAGATAAATGCTTTATCGAAGGAAATAAGAAAAAAGGGTATGTTGCTACTCTTTTGAAAGAAAAAAATAGGAATTCCCGAAGTAATGTCTAAACCCAAGGATTTCACAAATCAAAGATAAAGGATTCCAGAACAAGTAAACACAATTTTCAATTGTCTCAACAACAGAGTTGGATCAGAATAAGGAATAAAAGTCAATTCGTTCGAAATGAGACAAAGAAAAGAGTTTAAAGACGACTCAAAAATTTTTGAAGGATTTTGCCTTCGAAGTTTCTCAGGCAGAATTAGCCAACTTGAGTCATGAGTATAAATGAAATTTGTTTTTTCTGTAAGGAAATTAATGGACGTCATAGTCTAATTTCTATTATTATCGACAGAAATTCGAATCATTTTCTCGAGCCGTATGAGGAGAAAACCTCCTATACGTTTCTAGGGGGGGCGTTGTTTATCTACATCTATCCCAATAAGCTGTCTATCGAATCGTTGCAATTGATGTTCGATCTCGAAGAGAAGGAAGAGATCTTCGAAAAGTAGGTTTTTATGATCCGATAAAGAATCAAACTTGTTTAAATGTTCCAGCTATTCTCTATTTCCTTGAAAAGGGTGCTCAACCGACAAGAACTGTTTATGATATTTTAAGGAAGGCGGAATTCTTTAAAGAAAAAGAAAGAACTTTGAGTTAATTGAAGAACTAAATGAATAAAAAAGTAGGATAGGAGAAGATTATTAGTATTCCTCGTTGTCTAATTATTTAGACACAATTTACCTCTTTCTTAATCCTATTTGGATTTATATCGTGCCAATCCAACATAAGCCCCTATTTTATTTACTTTTTCTATCTAATTTGTTTTCTTACCATTGTATTTCCATTGACAAAGGTCTATTGAACAAATAGAATTTGTAGATAGATGGGTCTCTTTATCCTCACTCCATATTTAATTTTTCTGCTTACACTTCGCTCAAATGATAAGGGTGTTCCTCTTGCATGTATTCTCATACAATATAATATATATTTTTTTTAATAAAAATCGCTAAAAAAAGGAGAATTTGGCCATCGTGATTAGGGTCGCTCTTTTTTTTCACTTTAGTGGAATTTAACCGGACCTGTTCGTTTTGCCATTTGAGTGTTTTTCATGGTCGATAAAATCTTTCTTTTGATGTCTTGCTAGTTCAATGTTTTGACAGAAGCGCGCGGTGTAATTCCATTGATTTTTGGATTTCGATCGTATCTAAGATCCTTTTTTTATCTGGGTTGCTAACTCAATGGTAGAGTACTCGGCTTTTAAGTGCGACTATGATCTTTTACACATTTGGATGAAACAACAAATTCGTCCAGACTCTTGGTAGAGTCTAGAAGACCACGACTGATCCTCAAAGGTAATGAATGGAAAAAATAGCATGTCGTAATAAAATCAATCTTTTTTGAATGGAATCCAAAATTACGATTTTCTGGGTCTAGTGAATAAATGGATAGAGCCTGGCTCCAATTCTGGTAAAATAAAAAGCAACGAGCTTAACTTCCTAATTGGAAGGATTCCCCGCTCTAATTAGACGTTAAAAATAGATTAGTGCCGGATGTGGGGAAAGGTTGGGTTTTCCTATGAGTGGACCCTTTATTTTTTCTTTTTTTTTAGAAATCCTAATTATTCTTGATTATGGATTGAATAAGGGATGTTATGGATTGAATGTGTAAAAGAAGCAGTATATTGATAAAGAGGCTGTATTCCAAAGTCAAAAGAGCGATTGGCCTGCAAAAATAAAAAACTTGTTCTGTTCTTTTTTGTAATTTAGAACAAACATAAACTAATTCGGTAGAAAAGGAGCGGAAAAAGATCCGTGGATTAGACTCCCTTTCTTTCCAGGGTTTGTATTAAAAATGCAACACCCTGTTCTGACCATATTGCACTATGTATCATCATTCGATAAACCGAGAAATGCTTCTTCTCTCTGATTCAAGTAGAAATACAAATGGAAAAATTCGAAGGGTATTCAGAAAAACAGAAATCTCGTCAACAATACTTTGTCTACCCACTTCTCTTTCAGGAGTATATTTATGCATTTGCTCATGATTATGGATTAAACGGTTCTGAACCTGTGGAAATAGTTAGTTGGAATAACAAGAAATTTAGTTCACTACTTGTGAAACGTTTAATTATTCGAATGTATCAGCAGAATTTTTTGGATAACTCGGTTAATCATCCTAATCAAGATCGATTATTGGATTACAAAATTTTTTTTTATTCTGAGTTTTATTCTCAGATTCTATCTGAGGGGTTTGCGATTGTTGTGGAAATCCCATTCTCGCTACGGGAATTATCTTGTCCGAAAGAAAAAGAAATACCAAAGTTTCAGAATTTACGCTCTATTCATTCAATATTTCCCTTTTTAGAAGACAAATTTTTGCATTTGGATTATCTATCACATATAGAAATACCCTATCCTATCCATTTGGAAATCTTGGTTCAACTCCTTCAATACCGTATCCAAGATGTTCCATCTTTGCATTTATTGCGATTCTTTCTCAACTACTATTCGAATTGGAATAGTTTTATTACTTCAATGAAATCCATTCTTTTTTTTCAAAAAGAAAATAAAAGACTAGTTAAATTCCTATATAACTCTTATGTATCAGAATATGAATTTTTCTTGTTGTTTCTTCGTAAACAATCTTCTTGCTTACCATTAGCATATTCTGGAACTTTTCTGGAACGAATCCACTTTTCTAGGAAGATGGAACATTTTGGGATAATGTACCCTGGTTTTTCTCGGAAAACCTTATGGTTCTTTATGGATCCTCTTATACATTATGTTCGATATCAAGGAAAGGCAATTCTTGCATCAAAAGGCAGTTTTTTTTTGAAAAAGAAATGGAAATGCTACCTTATCAATTTCTGGCAATATTATTTCTTTTTTTGGACTCAGCCGCGAAGAATCCATATAAACCAATTAGCAAACTCTTGCTTCGATTTTATGGGATACCTTTCAAGTGTACCAAAAAGTCCTTTGTTGGTAAGGAATCAAATGCTGGAGAATTCATTTCTCATAGATACTCGAATGAAAAAATTCGATACCATAGTCCCCGCTACTCTCCTCATAGGATACTTATCAAAAGCTCAATTTTGTACTGGATCGGGGCATCCTATTAGTAAACCCATTTGGACGGATTTATCAGATTGGGATATTCTTGATCGATTTGGTCGGATATGTAGAAATCTTTTTCATTATCATAGTGGATCTTCGAAAAAACGGACTTTGTATCGACTAAAGTATATACTTCGACTTTCATGCGCTAGAACTTTAGCTCGTAAACATAAAAGCACGGTACGAACTTTTATGCAACGATTGGGTTCGGCATTTTTAGAAGAATTTTTTACGGAAGAAGAGCAAGTTTTTTCTTTGATGTTCACCAAAACAACTCTTTTTTCTTTCAGTGGATCACACACTGAGCGTATTTGGTATTTGGATATTATAGGTATCAATGACCTGGTCAACCCTCTTAATTAATCATTAGACAAAACTAATAAACAGGAAAGGGTTGATAAATGATCAAGAAAAAACTTTCATATTTTTCATTCTGAAATGTTCCTTTTATTATAATAAAGAGTAGGTGAATCAACTTACTAATTAAAAAATTAGTAGAACTTCCTCTTTGGAATAGAATATTGGCTATTTCTACATAGGGAAAGTCGTGTGCAATGAAAAATGCAAGCACGATTTGGGGAGGGATTTTTCTCTATTGTAACAAGGAAGAATTATCTACTCCATCCGACTAGTTCCGGGTTCGAGTCCCGGGCAACCCATATAGAAAAGACCCATCAAAGTTTTTAACTTTTACTCACTTCATTTACAAATACAAAATTATTGGTTTGGTTAATTTATTTATATGGATAGCCAATCTTTGGGCTGACTTGGTTGACATTGGTATATAGTCTATGTTATACTGTTAAATAACAAGCCTTCTATTATCTATATTCTAGTTAATACGTGTGCTTGGGAGTCCTTGCAATTTGAATAAACCAAGATCTTACCATGACTGCAATTTTAGAGAGACGCGAAAGTACAAGCCTGTGGGGTCGCTTCTGCAACTGGATAACTAGCACTGAAAATCGTCTTTACATCGGATGGTTCGGTGTTTTGATGATCCCTACCTTATTGACCGCAACTTCTGTATTTATTATCGCCTTCATCGCTGCCCCTCCAGTAGATATTGATGGTATTCGCGAGCCTGTTTCTGGTTCTTTACTTTATGGAAACAATATTATCTCTGGTGCTATTATTCCTACTTCTGCGGCGATCGGATTGCACTTTTACCCAATTTGGGAAGCTGCATCTGTTGATGAGTGGTTATACAATGGTGGTCCTTATGAGCTAATTGTTCTACACTTCTTACTTGGTGTAGCTTGTTATATGGGTCGTGAGTGGGAACTTAGTTTCCGTCTGGGTATGCGTCCTTGGATTGCTGTTGCATATTCAGCTCCTGTTGCAGCTGCTACTGCTGTTTTCTTGATTTACCCTATTGGTCAAGGAAGCTTTTCTGATGGTATGCCTTTAGGAATCTCTGGTACTTTCAACTTTATGATTGTATTCCAGGCAGAGCACAACATCCTTATGCATCCATTCCACATGTTAGGTGTAGCTGGTGTATTCGGCGGTTCCCTATTCAGTGCTATGCATGGTTCCTTGGTAACCTCTAGTTTGATCAGGGAAACTACTGAAAATGAATCTGCTAATGAGGGTTACAAATTTGGTCAAGAGGAAGAGACTTATAATATTGTGGCTGCTCATGGTTATTTTGGCCGATTAATCTTCCAATATGCTAGTTTCAACAACTCTCGTTCTTTACACTTCTTCTTGGCTGCTTGGCCTGTAGTAGGAATCTGGTTCACTGCTTTAGGTATTAGTACTATGGCTTTCAACCTAAATGGTTTCAATTTCAACCAATCTGTAGTTGATAGTCAAGGTCGCGTTATTAATACTTGGGCTGATATCATCAACCGTGCTAACCTTGGTATGGAAGTAATGCACGAACGTAATGCTCACAACTTCCCTCTAGACTTAGCTGCTGTTGAAGTTCCAGCTATTAATGGATAAGGTTTTTCTGCTAACATATAAGAATTTTTGAAGAAAGAAAAGACAAAAATACCCAATATCTTGTTCTAGCAAGATATTGGGTATTTTGAATCTTTTTTTTCTTCTTAATCTTTCTATTCAGAATTCAGTTAACGACGAGATTTAGTATCCTTTCTTGCATTTTCATAACTCGTAAAATGCCGAGTAGGCACGAATTCTCCCAATTTGCGACCTACCATAGGATTTGTTATGTAAATAGGTATATGTTCCTTTCCATTATGAATCGCAATTGTATGGCCAACCATTGTGGGTAGAATGCTAGATGCCCGGGACCACGTTACTATTGTTTCTTTCTCCTCCTTCATATTGACCTTTTCTATCTTTGCCAATAAATGATGAGCTACAAAAGGATTCGTTTTTTTTCGTGTCACAGCTGATTACTCCTTTTTTCCTTTTTAAAGAGTGGCATTCTATGTCCAATATCTCGATCGAAGTACGGAGGTCAGAATAAATAGAATAATGATCAACGGAAAAAAGAAAAAAATCCTTTAGCTGGATAAGGGGCGGATGTAGCCAAGTGGATCAAGGCAGTGGATTGTGAATCCACCATGCGCGGGTTCAATTCCCGTCGTTCGCCCATCGCATTATTGCAAATTCCAAAAATGCAATTTTCCATATTCCTAGTTACGTATTTACTTACGGCGACGAAGAATAAAACTATCGCTATATTTTTTCCTTTTCCTAGTTCTTCTTCCAAGCGCAGGATAACCCCAAGGGGTTGTGGGTTTTTTTCTACCAATGGGAGCTTTCCCTTCACCGCCCCCATGGGGGTGGTCCACAGGGTTCATAACTACCCCTCTTACTACGGGGCGTTTACCTAGCCAACACTTAGATCCGGCTCTACCCAAACTTTTTTGGTTCACCCCAACATTACCCACTTGTCCGACTGTTGCTAAGCAATTTTGGGATACTAAACGGACCTCCCCAGATGGTAATCTTAAAGTGGCCGATTTACCCTCTTTTGCAATGAGTTTCGCTACAGCACCTGCTGCTCTAGCTAATTGCCCACCCCTTCCACGTGTGATTTCTATGTTATGCATGGCCGTGCCTAAGGGCATATCGGTTGAAGTAGATTCTTCTTTTCTCTCAAAAAACCCCTTCCCAAACTGTACAAGCTTCTTCCAAAGCATACGGCTTTCTAGATGTATATGACGATCTCTAGACAGATGGATCTTATATGAATCATATGATGAAGTACCACATGAGTGGATATATAGGAAAGGAATCCAAATCTGCCGAATCGCTCATGTTATGATCTTCTACATCCTAGGTCTCTGCGTTCCGTCATCTGGCTTATGTTCTTCATGTAGCATTCAGATCGAATGACTCTATGAAATTACGTCGATACTTCCACATATTATGGGTAACGTAGGAGACATCCCTATTTTCCCCCGGGGGTCTTAATTACCACTGCTTAGCTTTCAATTTGCCTCTGACCATCAAATTAAATGTGAATAACCCGTCCTCCTCTCTTTGAAACAAGGGGCGCTTCCGGTTCTGTGCGTGCTTCAAACAATTTTGTCTTCTCCATATTACCATATCTCTAGAGTCAATAATTTTCTATGAGGAACTACTGAACTCAATCACTTGCTGCCGTTACTCAACAGTTTTCTGTTGAGGTCTATCCCGTAGAGGTAGTCAAATTGGATCAGTGATCGATTTCTAGGTTTCGTCGTAAACCTAATTGGTTACTTCCAATTACGTAAATCAATAGTTCAAACCGCACTCAAAGGTAGGGCATTTCCCATTGATATAGGAACTTTTGTACCAGAAACAATAGTATCTCCAATTATAGCCCCTCTGGGATGTAAAATATATCTCTTCTCACCATCCCCATAGTGTATGAGACAAATGTATGCATTTCGATTAGGGTCGTATTCTATGGTTACGATTCTACCAGATATGTCTTTTTGATTCCGTCGAAAATCTATTTTACGGTATAGGCGCTTATGACCTCCCCCTCTATGCCTTGCGGTAATGATTCCTCTGGAATTACGACCTTTACCACAACGGTGCCGTCCATGGATCAAATTATTTCGTGGATTGGATTTCACTTGCCTGTCTACGGTTCCCTTGCGTGTGCTCGGGATAGGTGTTTTGTATAAATGTTTCGCCGTATTATTAAGTATTCTCCTTTAGTTTTTTTCTCTATCTAGAAGTGGAATAGAATAACCCGGTTGAAGGGTAATGATCATACGTCTGTAATGCATTGTATGGCCCAGAATAGGTCCTATTCTTCTACCTTTTCCAGGTAGTCGATGGCTATTCACAGCTACCACCTTAACACCAAAGAAGAGTTCGACCCAATGCTTTATTTCTGTCTTAGTGAATCCCGATTCGACATTAAAAGTATATTGATTCTTTCCCAATAAACGAAGACTTTTTTCTGTAAATACTGCGTATTTGATTCCATCCATAAATCGACTTTCCCTCCTATGCTCTGAGTTCCAGTATCGATAAGAATTCGAGTTCTTATTGTTCTTATGTTATGGTATGAATATACCATACCAATTCGTTATGTATGGATGATGGATGAGATTCCATGGATAGAGAGCCAGTTCCAATAGACTTATGGAATGTTCCCGTTCGTGTGCATCCAGCAGGAATTGAACCCGCAAATTTACCAATTATGAGTTGGGCGCTTTAACCATTCAGCCATGGATGCTTAACAGGGATCATCGTACATCGTAAATAACCAATTTTCATATAGAAAGACATATCATAGAAAAATGAAATCGAAAATATTCCGAGATGGCAAATATTCGGAGATGACTATGAAAACACCTCTCTGGATCCTCGAATTGAAAGAGAGATTGAGAGGGATCAAGAATCCTAATTCTCGCTATTTGGAATGGATCCAATTCTATTGAGTCTGACTCATAGTGATCATTTCTCTTT